>NC_092057.1:17241299-17473913 GCF_039877785.1 Chaetodon trifascialis
TAGTTAATATCCTGAAATTTGACAATACACAGTAATAATATACTAGCATTTGTGACTTTTTGTTTTATTGGAAATGTCCTAGATGTCGTTCACTGTAGCAAACAGCAGACTGTGTAATTTGGATTTCATGCTGTCTGTACCTTTAATATACTGTTGGACTCACAGATGTTTGCAGTCGTAGCGTTTCCTGCCTTTTCATGATGTAAGTCAGACTGCCCTAAGACCCTCTACCAGTTTTCTGTCTACGACAATCTTTTAATCCCTGCATAATATGAACATTATGATTAATCACTTGATATTTGCTCCCAGTTTCACCAGAAACAAAAAAAGTCAAAAGGATTTCCTCATTTCAGGGCATTTGAGGAAACACTCTGCTTGAGATTTAACCAAAAAGTGACGTACTAAAAGTGACAATACAATGAGCTGTTCAAAGACATGACTGCTAACGTGTCTGTTTTTAGCCTGTGCATACTAGGAATGAATTGGTAATGTTTGGAAGTTGTTCCTGGTCATTCAAAGACTTACATTATTCACTTTTTCAGTCTGATCTGATCTGCCATATTAGTACAAAAGCCGTAGCCAATTTAATTGGAAAATCTCTGACCATGCTTTACATTTGCTATGTCCACCTGACTTTTTTTTTTTTTTTTTTTTAAATAAAACCCACGATGAACGTAACAACACCCATGTTCAGACAGCGAGTTGCTTGTTTACTGTTTGACACACACGCAGGCCACACAGCTACGTGCACATGAGTTTCACAAGTCCCTGGCAGGTAAAATAGAAAAAGATGCTAATGCTAATCGATGCCGAGGGTTTTCCTTTCCTAATAGAAGCAAACGGTCATGCTGTGCTCGGTCCTGTTATATGTGATTCGTTAATTGTTAAAGCACCACTGCCCCATTTGCAAATAAGTAAAGTTGTAATGAAATCATCCTGCTGCTTCATGGCTTTGGTACGGCAGTTGGTCACTGTAAAATCTCTTAAAAATGTAACTTCCTCAGAAAGCTAAAACCCTACGGCTAATAAGTTCGATGTGTTTTGAACAGAGGGCGGAGAGCTTCGTGAAGCTGGTTTTATTTCTCAGTTTTGACATTGTAATTCCAAGGTCCAGATTTTTTGACTTAGCGGAGAACAACACATACTTGTAAATATGCATTTTCTAGGTATTTACAAACAAGAACTTTGGGTGCGCCTCAATTTTGTAGAAGCTGTTCAAAGAAGAGGTCTGCCGTTTTTAATTATGCAAATTCACAAAAATAATAATTCTAGAAATGGATGACAACAAACCAGTTGGTAGTTGCAACATCTTGTTGTGACTTTTTAGATTTTTTTTTTGTTGTTGTTGTTTTTGTTTTTTCTAAATGGTGATGGTCTGGTTGATTTGACAGAGAGGAGATTTTATGTTGCAGCTGTTATAAGACAACTTATCCCACTGTACAATACATATTTTTAAGTATATGTTGCTGGATTTGTCCTGTTCAGTTTTTTTCTCCACTTCACAGCTGTACAACAATCAACATTGATTTTTTTTTCCTCTTTTTTTTTTTTTTTTTTTAATGTGAAGACTGTTTTCATGCATGTTGAGATGACCTGGCTGGTTTTTATCCCTGTTTTTATCAGTTTGTATTGATTTGTGGATGAAAAAAAAAAAAAAAAAAAAAGCTTTTGTTCAACCTGCAGAGTCAAAATTTGGTATATTATTTGATGTGTACAATGACTTGTGACATTATCAACACAACTATTATAATATTTTACTAACATGTCAATCAAATATGTAATGGTCATGTAAGTTCTTTTTTTGTTTTTTGTTTTTCTGCAGTTACTTAGCGGGGCTAAAGCTGAGGTTGCTCCCTGGTGTGTGTCGTATTTCCGAAGCTTTGGACACGTTCGTTTGGGGAATCATGTTGCAGTCATTGGCTAATCTCTGAAGTTGTGCAATACTAATATTTCACCGCTTCTTCAACTACACTTTTATTTATTTTAGAAGAGATTGAGCCAAAGACATTTTAAAGGGATTTTATTCACAAATTTTCATCATTGCTGATTTGTTTTTAAGGCTTCATTTGTGTCCCGTTGTGAATCTTCATCTCCAAAATCAGTCTGACTTTTTTTTTTTTTTTTTGCCATGAAGCCAAGGGTCTTTACTCTTATCATGAAGTTTTCACCACCAAACACTGCGCCATATATCATCCTATGAATCCGTTTTCTTGGAAACATTTTGTGTTGCCTTTTAAAGAAAACCAAGCAAAACCGGCTTGTGTGTTTGTGTGGCACATGGAAAGGGAGCAACCTTTTGCCCAGCCAGTAGAGAGCACTGTGTTCAGCCTTCTATAAACGCCACATCTCCTCCTGTTATCTGTTTGCTCTCCTCTGTTCTTCCCTCGCTGCAGTGAATCAATGGCACACCTGTTCTCCCAGCCTCCCAGTCCCATTGGTTCCTCCCTCGTGGGTACAAAATACTGAATAGATCTGTTTTACTCTTCTTCATTTCAATTGGTGGTGGTTATAATAAAGGATTTAGACTGTGTTTCAAAGGTTTATTTTTTTTTTTATTTGTTTCTCTATTAAAGTGTTTTTATTGAAACTGCCTGAGTTCTGTCTTGTGTTAAATCACCCTCTGCGGTGCACACAGGTAGTATAGAGAAGCCTTTCTGCCTAGCTTAGCTTTTAAGAGTAACCGTAGGCGCCTGGGAGCGTCTGACATAACACCTGAGCTCCTTAGCACATGCAGGGAGAAGGAATACTTTGACTACACCACACATTATAACAGGTGTAATGAAAAAAGAAATATAGAGACAGTTAATAACAACAACAACCAACGAAACCAAACATGGCGTGAGAGATGAGGAAAGAAAAGGAGACGGCTGATCCTTTCGTTCAAATCAACTTTCTTTGGTACATGAAAGCATACCAAGTGATCGCAGACAAAAGTTTTCCAAAGCTTATCAAAGTTTAATTTCCATTTTACAAAGTTGTAGCACATGATAGACACACACACGCACAGAACCTACTGCATCCAAAACCTTGTTTAATTGCATGCCATATTAAATGAAAAAGACAAAAACATAAGAAAGACTAAGAGTATAGAAATTCATGTCAGCAGTTACCACTACTATTGGTATTCTTGCTTTTTCTCTTGTCAAACATATCAGAAAAGTAACAGTCCAAAAAAAAAAAAAAAATCAGTCAAAAGAGTTATAAATTAATGGACATTTTGCCTTGAAAATAACTGGGATGTTGCAGCTCATGAACAGCAGCACATTTTGCACAAAAAGTTCAACTGCGTTCATTCATTCATTCATTCATTCATTCATTCATCCTGCATATTGAGTGCTTTTACCATTTGTCAACTTTGGAAAAGGTGTGTATTAAAATAAATGGTGTGAAGGCCCAGGAAGCAGCTCATGGAGATTTTTCTGCTATTCAAACCCAACTGGAACAAAGCAGTTTGAATGTGGCCTTGCAACACCAACCCTAATTTTCTCTGTATTCACTGTATTTTAATCATTTATGGAGAAAAAATTGTACCAGGAAGTAGTGTTTGAAAGGTTTTAACTGACCAACATTGTCAAGCTGCAAGTTGTCTTAATTTACTTGCATTGCTTTGTGAAGTCCACCACTTTAAGTTGCATTGATGCATGCAGTTGGACACAATGATGTCAAAATCTCAGCACATTTGTTCTACACAGAGAAAATGGAAATTCAAACAGCTGTTTCAGATGGGTCGTGATGACGCATGAACATGAACAGAGATTTTTTTGTATCAGTTTGGTTTGGGAGTTGTCAACAAAAAGTAAAAGGCCTTGTATGTGCACCTGCTAGAGCTGAACCTTTTCCAACATAATCAGTGCTGCAGACTGTGTGGGTGTTTAGCATTCAGCCTGCCACACACACACACACACACACACACACACACACACACACACACACACACACACACACACACACACACACACACACACTGCTTTGCTTGAAACCAGATATTTTTTCATGGAGTTCTAGCCTTAATGGGACATTGTTCATATGTAGTTTCTAGAAATGTACAACTTAACATCTGAATACGTCTCGACTTAAGTAAGTGATTCCTTGTGCGATCCCTTAGAAAAATCAACAGACAAACATTAGATATGTACAAGATATCATACATAATGCAGTACATAAAATCACATAATTGCCTACTGCAGTTGTCAGGCCATCGCTGCATACAGGTTATTCTCAAAATGTTACTAATCTAAAATTTCACCAGGTGTGCATAATGATAGCATTTAGGAAATAAACCATTCCTCAGATTTCTTTTTGCATGTGCATACTGTACATACTAGCATACTGCAAGTGCTTACTGGTAACTGCAAATGGTATGTGGCCCAGTTTGGCACATGTGTGGTATTTTTTAGGCCTCAGGTCAGATTTGAGTTCTGGTCTCAACATGAACTGTATCATAGGAGGTGTTGGACAGGACGGCTGTATTTTACACTCAGACTGGATATGGCAAACATTCAGAACTGACAAAAAGGCCCATATTCAAGTGACAGTATGATTGCAGGGAAGTAAATTTCCCATCATGGCTATTGTCCACCAACACCCAAACCAGTTTCCTCCATCATGGTCTTACCCTTTTATGTCCAGCTCTTATCCTTGACATGAATCTAACATCTTTACTCAAAACAAAAGACACAGTCACCTCTCATCTTGCATTCATCTGTTTGTCTAGCTTTTCACTCCACTTGTTCCGGCTCAGCATCCATGCAAGTCTCCCAAGGATTCCTGGGCATCTGGGGCATGGAGAGGATCAGCAGGGCGATGCCACAGAGGAAGAGGAGGACGAAGCCGGTGCAGGCGCAAGCGAAGGACCAGGCGTAGTAGTACTCGATCCAGATTGTGTCCTCGCTCTCAATCATGCGTTTGACTGATTGTCGCATCACCTCAAGTGAGATGAAGGCGCAGAGACCTGGGAGGGAGAAAGATGTGTGATGTGACCATAAAGGTACAGTGAGGTTTTAGCACCATACTGTGAATGCTGCAGGGAAATGGACATTTTGCTGGTTAACTGAACCCACCTGCAAATGCGTAAAACATGCCAGCAGGTTTGAGGAGGTAGTCCCGTCCTTTGCCTCCACCAGTACACGACGCCATCAAACACAGGGAGGCCAGCATCATGAAGACCAGGCTGAAGATAGAGATGGCTGCAGCGGAGATGTTGTACTCTGGAAAGAAAAAGAGACCTCAAGTGAAGTGGTTCATTAATGTCCTTTACAATCCAATGGCAGCAGTTGTTTTAGGGTCCTCAACTACTTTCACATTCTTCACATTACATATTGTCTATTGGGGTGCAATTAACTTGGATTTTTTTTCATTTTCGTTTTCAGAAAAGCCACAAAGCCTCTCTATGTTTTAATTAGACAAAAAACAATGTCTGAATCCACCACTTAATATGGATTTTCTTTGATTCATACACTTCTACTGGTTATGGTGCCTTATGAGGCACATCACATTTTCTACAATCAACAGGAAAACAGTACAAATTATTCAAAAGCTACAAACTCTTCCATTTCAAACTGAGTAGTAGCAATATGGGACTGCTATGTACATATTACACACATATTTTGGGCCATTGGGTAATTAAATAATGGCTTGCAAGCCTTTTGAAAATGGCTTACACTAATTTGTTTTTACATTTTGAGCCAGTATGTGGTCCTGGATCCTTTAAAAATGGTTTTGGATGGAATAAGTTCTCATTACTGTATGTTTTGGAGACGTACTTGATTAGTGTCAGGTTAAATGATGATAAAACAGCTGGGCAATGTAGTTTGTAGAAAATGTTACTGAATCAGGTTAAAACAGTGCATTTGTTTTGGACTGTTTTCAGCAGCGGAATGATACACATTTGGTGCTTTGGTGAGTTTTTACAGCAGCAGGAAAGAACATGTAACTCATGTGACAGTTTGTCCCAGTTTTTGAATGAGAAGAGGTTTAAGGTAGCGAGGAATAAGGTGACCTGCTAATGGAACGGATCACTGACCACACATGTGCTCTAACGGTCGTGATCTTTACATCCAACATACAGTTATTCTTTATGAATGTAGTTTGAATCTTGTGTTTACAGATACAGTGTGTCTGTGTGATAGGAGCAGCAGCTGGCTTGTTTTCCTGAGCAGAGAGGTGGATGGGATGCGGCGCCTTTGATCTGCCGCCTGTACGCCTGTGAACCATGCCCAGAGGAGAGGCACTCCTTTGGGGGAAGAGAGCCTTCATCTCCTGCTGGCAGGGGAGGATGGGCCGCACCCTGAACCCTCCGTGTTCAAGCCTTCGCTTCTCAGAGATACTGCGTGTCTGTGGAGCTCGTTGCTTTGCTCAGTCTGAGATGCCAAGGTTTCTCCACACCAAGAGCAATGTAGACATCAAAAGACAGCAGAGTTTCAATCAAACAGGGTTCACTTCATTGAGCAGCTGAAGGATTCCTCAGTCCTTAGAAACATGAGATTGATTTAGAAAAAGTCAACCCTGTGAGGGGTTTGACTTTGAAGTCAGAATGTGTGCTCTGTGTGTATATACTGTGTATGGACAATATATGTGTGTAGCTTTGCTCTTCATGTGCATGCATGCAGATGTTTGTGCGCATATGCTGTGTGTATGTGTCATATATTCATATAAGCTGTGGATACTGCGGATTCATGTGCATGCTTGTTGGATTATGCATGTGCTGCTTACGTTTATGTTTGGAGGAGATTTTAGATTTAAACACAAAGTTTCAGACGTGGAGATCTGTTTTAGTCCTCTCTCTGAGCCAGATCTGGCATGTGCTTACACACACACACACACACACACACACACACACACACACACACACACACACACACACACACACACACACACACACACACACACACACACACACACAGCTATGAAGAAGCTCCAAAGGCCCAGATCCATTCCCAGTGCATCCTTGACTATTCTCGACTTCCATAGATTTTCATTACGCTTCATGTATTCTTCACTGGCAAACTCCCCATGGCAGATAAGAGTCTTAATGTATGGACGGATGTGCGTGTGCTGACATACATTGACTACGTTCATTCAACCGTATACACCATTATGGTATAACCAAATGGCTCATTCAAGAGTGAATAACGCTACATGAAACTTAGGTCAGTGCTGCGATCATTCCAGCAAACTTGTAGTGTGTCTCTCAAGGGCGAGCCATCAGCGCCGGGGTGCCGCATGTGTGTGTGTGTGTGTGTGTGTGTGTTAGTGGATGGGGGAGGGATACCCGTAAATACTTGCATTAACGTCTCTGAGTTCAGGGTGAGGGGGTGAGTCCATGCACAAGACTATCCAGATCTACACCCCAATAACTGAGTCTGACAGCGCTCCACATGTGCCCGGGCTCCGTAATGCACATTACATGGGAGGGCTGTCACACAACATGCACTGGCTGGGCTCAGTAGGGTCACAGCTGTAAGAGGGTCAGTGGAGAGGAGATGGAAAGAATGAAGGATGGAGGAAATGGTAGCTGGAAAAAAAACACAGCTATCAAATGTTGACTGTACTGTATGTACAGCACGAGTTGCATTGTTCCCAGGGCACCAAATGTGTCAGTGTGTCAGTGCACAGTGTGAATTCACAGTGTGACTATGACCCACAGCTGGAGACCATCACAGAGGATAAGTTTACATTTTCAAACAGCCTTAGTATATGCATCAATATCTTCCAATCTTCTGATATAATTTGTGAGGAAAATGTCTGCAGCACATCATCATGCTATAAAAAAAGAAATATATCACAATGCAGTGCCAGTGCCTTGAATGATGAGAGACATGTAGTGCTGCCAATTAAGACCTGTGTAGACACAGTGAATTTAGCCGGTTGGACACAGGGTTGGGAAACGATAAAGGAAAATCCAATAGCCTTTCACCCAGGACTTCTCCATGTCCTATGAGGGGTTTTTGTCATTGACAACTGGTCAAATACACCTGCTGTGACACTGATGACTGTGCTCCAGTCAGAAATGAAACATGAATGAGAGTCTGAACCCACAGAGAGCAGCATGTGACAGCAGCAGCAAGTGAGGTCAGTGGGGAAACTGTGAGGCAGCCGCTTTGATGTGCAACTTCACAAACACTGGGATGTCCTAATGTTCCAACAGACATATTTACAAAATGAATTCACAAAGGAATCTCCGCTTTTTTCATTTTGAAACCTACCTTTTTGTGTTTTATATTCAAATATCTCAGCATCTTGCCCCGGAGTGAAGTGCCTGAAGTAAGTGCAGTTTTCCTCTGTGGAAGGAAAGAAAATGGGATTTAGTTCACAATAAAATCTGTGTTACATAATTTATTAATATAATTAACTTTAACTTTATTTATTAAAAGTTAAATATTCATCCTGTTTTAACTCTTCTTGCTCTCCACCAACTGTGACTGCTTCCAGCTCCACTACACTTCTCATTGAACAGCTCGTCACAGTACATGTTCTATGCATAGAAAGCTACGCTGCTTTCAGCCCTGATGACCAGAGTCTTTTGCTGTGTGTTCTTTCTTTGATTCTCTTGCTAGGTTAAAAAATCTTTTGTTAAGGTTTTTATTAAGTTCAGCTGAACCTTTTCACACTTCCGTTCAATTCAAATAAGTTTGCTTTATTGGCCAAAGCGTCAAGGATAATGTAATTCAATCATGATTTCAGAGAAATAAAACAAACAATGCATTTATTCAAATCAAATGAATAAATAAAACGCTTACTTGACGCCTTGACCCACATACTTTTGCACCACTGGCTGTGCACCACCTGTTGTCATATAGTGTGTGAATATGTGAATTCTTTGAACACTTCACACCGCCTCAGATCTATGTGACAAAAGCTCTCACAGATTGACACCACCAGGATAACGTTACCACAAAAATGTTTACGTGATGCCGTGCAGACCCTGGTCTGCTTTGTGTGGTGTGACTGTCAGAGTAGAAATTGTTACAGCAGACATCGCATTCAATTTTTATCGAGCAGGCGAAGCGTTAAACCTTGGGGATTTGCACAAATAAAGTCAAGGCTGCTTTACTTGATCACAGGGTGGTTTGGAAGAGTAAGTATTCTTTGATTCTGAGTCTAAAAAAAAAAAAATGCAGTTTAGAAACAGGCTTGTTTTTCCTGTCAAATCTTGATTACACTCGACTTCTCACATACCATATACTTCCCTTTGCATTTTAAAAATATATACATGGTTAGAAGTACTTGATCAAATGCAGACAGAGCGGTTCATGTTTAACATCTGAGGCTCCACATCACAGAATGTGTTTCTTGGCAATAAAAAGAAATACACTTCAACACAGGTTCAGATGATCATATTTGCAGTGAGAGTGAGAATGTATGTAACACCAGCCAACTATGTCACTAATTTGAGGCAAAGTCAAGTGCACATGAATGATCTTGGTTATGTGATGAACTCTCCCGTCTCACGTATGTTCCTAATCCTCTCTTCCATACAGTCTCACCACGGGACATCGGTGAAATGCTTTCATGTGAAAATATGTCGTGCTGCATGGTATCATATCACGGGCAGAACTCGACAACCCATGCTGGGGTGGTAGACCATTTTCCAATGTTCCATGGAAACTATGAACGTAAGCCGAAGGGGATGTCAGTGTGCTCTAACAGGAAATAACACAAGAAGTGATTTCATTTGATAGGCACCTAAAATATATGAATCATATTTTTTCCAAGCCAACATTGTGCTGTTTACAAAAACCTCCTTTGCAATTACAAGCTTTTAATGCTGTGTGTCATATTATGTTGGATGCACAAAAGACATGTTTTTATGAATGAGGACAGGGACTAGCCATCAACCCCCCCCCCCCCCAAAAAAAAGACCTGTTACTAAGCAACAAGCTCCTGTTTTCACCATAGAAGGCATTTATGAAGGTGTGATAGAGGCTCGTCAGCCAGTTGTACGTCTGAGCCAAACCCCAAACCTTGCATTCAATAGAGAGGCTGAAAACAAATGCAAATCCAGCACTCCCCTCGCTGTAACACCAGACAGCTCTTTCAGAAGCAGGAAACATGGTCCCATCTGTGGTTGAGAAAAGATTTCGTTTTAAGTGTAAGAACCACACTACCCATGGCTTTTCATTCACTAAATGCAAATCTGGATTGTTATGTACGTTAAAGTGGAGCCACTCAACAGTTCATGGGCCGTGGAGAGGTTGCTTTGAGCTCATTATCTGTATCATGCAGCTTTTTTCCTGTATGTAACTGGGTGTGGTGTGTCCCCTAATTACACCTTTTTGTACTATCTTCAGAGTGCAAACCTCCCAAAAAAATATGAGGGTAAGCTGGTGATCATGAACTAATCTGTATTCATCTTTGGAAGCACACTGCCACACAGGCAAACGCAAACACTGTTGTACAGCGTGGGGGTCCTCATCCTGCTCAGCTCTGCTGACAAGCTTGGTAAAGCCCCCCTTCTTCCTCATAGGCCAATCCGTCATCTTTTCAAAGATCAGGCGATGACATCGGATTAGCGGTCTCCATATTGTCATGTCACAGCAGCACCTTTTAGAGGTCCAGACCTTTTTTTTTTTGGCCAGCTCTGTTTAGCTGTCATAACATAGTACATTCTTATCAGCTAATACAAGTGATGACAACTTCAATAGTGTTGTTGTAGGGTGAACACAAGTGTACATGTCACCAAACAGATGCTCACTGAAGGTGCATCAGTGTGTGTTACTACAGAGCCCTGCAGGTTCCAATGCTAAACTTATTTTCGATACTACATGCATAAAATCATTCAGCCACGACATTCAACAGAATTACATTTTTATTTACTCAAAATTTAACCTTTGATACTGGTTGGCCTCACACTAAAGCACTCACACTAAAGATAAGTAAAGTAAACCTTTGATTGGGCTCTAAACTCACAGAGGCATATAGACATATCTGTAAGTGTTAAAGAAATCGATGGCAACTCACCTCCCTCATATCCAATGCCTATTCCTGTCATTTGCCCATAAGAGCAAAAGTACCAGTGGTTCCATTGCTTTTTGGACTACGTGTCCCATCCCCTGGGAATGTGAAGTAATTTGAGTATCCATGTGGGCTGCATGGAGATGAGAAATTGTCGGAAGGTCTCGTGTGAACAGTGTGGTGGGACAGTAGGCCTTAGAGCTATGTCTGACTCTTCCAGGTGGCCCCGTCACTCAGAGGAACGCCACTCTTGGCGTGAACACTTGACCCTTGTGGCTTCTACCCAAGACAGCTGAGTATTTACGTGGCTTATATTTATATCAACAACAACTGCTTGCTGAGCAATTGATTTTAAAAATCAAACCTTTTCTGTATCTGGAAAGACGGTGATCAGATTGTTGTAATTGTGTATCTTTGCATGCTGTGGCCATTGGAAATGCCTCAATGTCATTAGAGAACAAAACTTTAAGTGTTTGCAATATGAGGAGTGGCAGCAGGGAGGAGCCTTGTATCTAATGGTTTTTATTTACAGCTCACAGCAGCTTGGAAAGTGAGTATAAAAAAGATCCCAGTATGAAAAGAAAGCCGGACAACTCGGAGCACATAAAGCTAAAGCTGCCTTCAGTTAAGTTTTGCCTTGCATGAAACCTGAAGCTGAAGTGACATATAATGTATGTCTGCATTATACACACAAAGTTATTCTGAGATCACCTCACAATCTGTGCTTCGTCAGCCATGGCCTAAACAACAGCTCAGCTCATATTTTCCAGATGAGTGTCTCACCTCACACACTGTTCAAGTCCTGCTTTGGATCAGAGGTTGACATGCGGCTATGATAAACAATAACGTTCCTGTCCAAATACAGCTATTGGACTGGGAGAAATCCCTGGAGACTGATGGAACGATGCCACCTGCTCATCAGGAGCGGTTCACATGCCGCAGCGGCCCACTCTCACTTTCCAAATGTTTATAGACGACCACTGTCAGCATGTTTGTGCAAACTTAAACTTACAGATAAAAACTCCAGAAGCACTAGCCACTTGTGATTTTAATCTGATGAATTCCCTGCATGTCTGGGTGGGCTGGACTGATTCAGTATATTCAGCACATGCCTGCCATGCCTGCCCTCGACCCTCGGCCACTTTGTCGTCTCTTGGATTATCCCTGTAGAGCAGACAGTGTTTGGGATTCCCAAACAGCTCTGTGAGCTGGACAAATTTGGTGTTCCAGGGCAATTTATATCAAATGACATACAGGGTCAGATAACAATCAACAGCTAGATAATGGTTTCTCAAATAACTGTCTGCATGCCAACTGGGCTGTCTGTGAGTCTCTGCTGGTCAGCAACTGCTCAACAGGGTTTATATCCATTTTACTCTATTATGGTCCACTTATTATGGTCTGCTTTTTATTCAAGCTGCTTCAAGAGCGTCTGTTATCATAGACAGTTTATTCTGAGACATTCAAAGTGTCTGGATACACATGACCACACTATCTCAGCATCATTAAGAGCTGAGGGAAGAGCCTTTTCTATTTCTTCCCTTTTAGAGATGTGCAGTATGTTACATTAAATCACTGGACATCTATTACTCAATGAGTAACATTTTAATGTTGTGGTAGGTTGAATCAGCGGATGTGTTCTGTATATAAATTTTTAATCTGCAAACTAACAAGTAAGTATTTGGAGTAAAAAGAAGAATGCACTCCACGGTGGTGTTCTGGAAAGAAATCTGGAGAAGGCTACTGTATGTAATGTGGGCTGTTGTTGATATCTAGAGGAATTAACACTAAAGTCTTAATGTGCTGCAAATTGTATCCTTCATATTTGTTGAATTATATGCTGGCTGTGATTTACAGCTTCACACAAAGACATATTCTACATATTTTTTCAGCTGACTTGCTGCACATTGACCAAAAAACGGTTACTTTGGTAAAAACTGAACTGTTTCCCTGTGATACCTAAATATGCGTTCTTCTGAATAATTTATACAGATATTTCAGTTTGTTTCTTGGAAATGATTAGGAAACTATGTGACCTATAAAATACAACAGTGTTACAAATGGGAATATTGAAGCACAGGTGCCTAATAATTGCATATAAATACGTAAGTACAGGCAGTTCTTAGTTACTTTCCATCACTGATTAAGGGCGATCTTAAAGTGAATTCTCTGAGGATGTTCCATCGATTGTCTGTCAGGTACTGGCACATGTTGTATGGAGTATCAATAGTCTGCATCGTAGCTGGTTTTGCTAATAAACACATCTTTCAACAGAAGCAAGACAGCGATCAGTGAAATGAGCTGTTGTGGAGTTTGGTTTTCTTAGTGGAGGCCGGTTGGGTGATTGGATGAACTCTCTGTCTGGGCTCTGTATTTTTTAAACAAACAGTGGCGTCTCATGCTGTTGTCCCACCCCAACCATGTCTGCCTGTAGCTGCCAGGAGTCCCTCATAGGACGCTGACTGGTCTGAACCACTGTGGTTCAGCCATATACATAACTTGAAACCTAACAAGATGGATTCTCGGCTTGCATGATCTCATGCGATCTTGCAGTCTCGGTAGCCTGGATACTGTTTCCACCCTCACCGTCGGGTTTATTCAAAGGAGGGGCAGTGAGGATCATCATGACTGACTGACGGTTAATGGTGGACTTCCAAACCACCACGAGATAGCCTAAACATGACCTAAGCTCAGAGCCTAATGCATGTTACTGAAGTATTTCAACACCACTGGAGACTGACATTGAAGAAAATAATAATTTTCTTCAGATGAAAAATCAACTATTCTATCACAGTCATAAAATGTTTATTACATTATTGAAATGTGTCTGCATGTTACTCCAAATAGGAGCTTTCTTCTTTTTCACAACGAAGCTTATAATGTCACATGACATGTCTGGTGATCCTGCATCAAGATCACTATTCTTAGAAGCTTCGTTACTCAGAGCACTGGGCTGGATTGCATAAAGGCACCTCACAGTCAGAGATAAACAGTGTTCCTACAGTACAGAACCACGCCTTTGGTCTAAATGTTACACGAACACAGACCAAAAGAGAAACATGCCCTTCAGCTTTAATGTCATTTTTTGCTCCTGATATAGAAGGTTTTGGTCAGATGTCTTCTTACCTCCAGGCAGGCTGATGGGTCCGCAGCCGCGCCCCTCCACGTAGTTCTCCGAGCTGATATAGATGTACTTCTTGCACAGCCTCCACAGGCCAAAGTGGGCCGCCTCGCAGGTCTCATTGACTTTATCCACTTGCGGACTGAGCACTGCCCAGTGGTCCGTTACCACCGCTGTGAACATGCAAGCCATACCCACCAGCACCACGAAGATGGCAATATTTATCTTGGTGCGCTTGTGCATCTTTCCAGGTGATGAAAGCTCTGTACAGTGAATGTTCTTCCTCCGATAAAAAAAAAAAATTAATCTATAAAATTGGATGTTCTGCAATGTGGACACACTGCTTTGTATCCCAGGAGCGTCTTTCCTCAGTGACTGCAGCAAGCTTCCCAAAAAAGTCTCCTCTCCTTTCCCCTCTCCTCCTAAGTCTAGTGTCTTCTCTCTACGCCTCTGGTTCGAAGGGAAAGGGGCCAGACTGCTCTGTCCTAGTTTCAAGTCCCCTTTTCCCTACTCACTATGACTTGCTGTGCAGCTGAGGGGCTGCAAGTTTAGACTTACAGCTGCTGCAGTAGATCAGGAAAGTTGATGACCAAACCAAATGTCTGCCATGGTGGGCAATGGGCGTGGGGGCTGCTGCATGTGTTAATGGGTGCTGAGTAGGGGTGGGGAGTGGGGCAGTTGGATGCTATAAATGTGACTGGTGAGTCAAATTGTCAGGCTGTCTGCTTATCAGGTTACAGTTCCAGTGGATAGAGATGTGTAAAGTGCCATAATGAGTGGACTCACATAAACAGTTTCTCTGATCCAAATTTACACACAAACTCTTAAAATGGACCTTCCAGCATTGTCACAATGACTCTCCGGACTTGCAGTTTCCATCCATTTACAGTGGCTGCGTTTTCACGGTCTACCTCACTACGCCATGTCCTCGGTGTGCATTTGTCTCTGTAAACTATTTATAAGTAAAAAGTGGATGTGTTTATAAAGAGAAGCAGCGAGGCCCCAGCTGTCCCACAACAGTGGACCTTCCCCGACAGAACAATATTGCCTGTAGTAAGCCCTCCCATTTAACACTGTGTCTCATAGTCCAGATAACGTTTGAAAGGATGATAACTATTCTAGAGATGCTCAGTGTGTCATCTCAGGAATGTCAGGAAAAATCTGTCCTTAACTTAACGTGACTCCTGTCTGGTCACGTGTGTGTGAACCTCTCAGAAGTGGTTTTAAAAGGGGAAGTCAGTAAGGGCATTCATTCACTCAATACCGTCCCTCCGTTTAGAAATACTCTTCTTCTGCAAAAACACAGTGGTTATTTTGTTGTACTAAAATCTAATATGAGTGGATACAAGTCAAAATATTGAGTAACAGTATTCACATTTGAGAACAAAGCCCTCACCCTTTGATCCTGAGGCACATACATCACAAGCTGATGATTATCTGAGATGTGTTCAACAGGTGAAAATGTTTCCAATATCTATCTACTGCATTGTAGAAGCACTGTACATGTCTCAGTTCCCAGTTCTGGCCAGCTGAAAGACAAACATAACAAAATTCACCTAATGACAAAGTGCTCATAGAACAAGATGACCAATTGTTGTACTTACACAGCTTTAAAGGGCTGGGATTTTTCATTTAGTACTTGAAAATGTGCTGTCATTGTACAGTAAAAGTATAAAAACATATTTATGATAAATATATTTCTCACAAAACAAGGCTTTGCAATAAATGGCAGGAAAAAAGAGACAGAAAATATGCTTCAGATTATAACAAAACCCTGAAAGGTGCACTAATCCCTTTGATAGCTCCCCTACAGTAAATCACAGTGGTGCGTCTCTGTTTATCTTTTTTAAGCCTTGGCCCACTTTTGTGTCTCTTTATAAGAATTGTGACCCACTTCCCCCCCGGCATCAGTATGAGCGCCAGTGAAAGTCAAAAAGTTCTCACGGCAACGAAATACAGATTTTGCGAAATCACTGCAAACCTGAGTGCAGTCTAGACTGCTGAAGGATCAGTCAGCCATTTAACTATACTAAATTATATTCCCCTCCACGGATCATCAATTAAATCTACTTTAATTCACTTTTTCCCCCGTTGCTGTTTGACATAGTCACTTAAACAACCTGTCTCCTACGGGCAATACCATTTCACTCACCATTTCACCTGCTGACATATGACAACATAAGAACTCCACTTGTGGTTGCTTTATGATAAATTCCACAGCACACTGCAAACAGCAGCCATTGGGTTAGTTTATCTGAATTAAATCAAGCACTAACAGTATTTGAACATGAAAGTCAATGTGTGTGCACCCAATGTGTCCATTATATCCATCCATCCATCCATCCATCCATCCATCCATCCATCCATCCATCCATCCATCCATCCATCCATCCATCCATCCATCCAACCAACCAACCAACCAACCAACCAACCAACCAACCAACCAACCAACCAACCAAGCAGTCACACTCCAAGTCTAATGGACATTTGGGTAATAATTTCAGCAGGCTTCATTTCCAAACAGGTAGTTCTGAAAATAACAGATAATTGGATTGAAGTAGAAATATTCAAAACATTTCTGACTGCTCATGTTTGATGCATATGTGGACAATTTAGCTTCCTTTAATGCTGATGAGTTGAAAGCAACATCAAAAGTTGGTCACGAGCTGTTGTGGATGCCACCTTCCATGCAAAATTGTGTTTGTTTGTTTTTTTTTGCCAGAGGAATGTCAGCGGTATTGGATACATTTCAAGCGTCCCATGCACCATAGCACATATCTCTTGTTTAAAATAATGCCTCTGAGAACAACTGGGACCGCTGACTTTAGGGGTTGTGGCATGGTGGTTCGCAGTGTCACTTCATAGAACGAGGGTCATGGATTCAAATCCTGCTGGTTGAGTTTGCACATTTTCCGATATCTGGTTGCAAGCTTCCGAATCTCTGATCTTGCTCAGGGATTAATGAAATGAAATGAAGGCTGTATCTGCACCAACTGTAGACAGCAGGTAAGTAGATAGACGGTAGCATCCAGATTGGTTCCTGCCTATCACTCATTGTGCTACAGAGCTACACTAGTATGATTCCTTACTTCCTTTAAGCTATTATTGGGATACAGGACACCACTAGAAAACACCATTGCCTTGGCTGTGTACCGGTGCCTCATAGAAATGTCTTTACTTCCCTCATGCCTTTCTATTTTGGTTTGAAGAGTTGTGCCTGATGTACAGCAGGTGTATTCCTGAGTGTTTGATGGGGTAGAGGTCAGGTTAGGTGAGGTTAGGGAGCAAACTCAAAGATATTTAATTGGATGTCATTTGATTTTGGACCTAGAAGTTGCACAAAGAAAGCAGTATAAACACATCACCCATCTCTGTGGGAACATTTCATGTTATATAAGACAGAGTTTAGCAATGTCTAATTTTCTTTCCGTAATAAAGGAGCACTGCTTCTAGAACTTCAATGACCACATTAGTGCTTTTGAATGTTTCAGCTCACAGCTGTAAATAGTCTATTAAATCAAATATTACTGATAAAACATTGTCAGTGTGTGGCTCAGCATGTTAAAGACACTGTATTGACGTGATATATGTTTTATATTTCTTTATGGTATCATGTTCTTTTATTTCATTAAAATTAAAACTTTTACAACCGTCTGTTGTAAAAGAAACCTGTTTTGTTTCATCATCACTACTTTGATAAAAGATTCCAGCCTACACTGCTCAGTTCTGTTTTCTTTCATTGATTATCCTTTGATTATTTGCAGTCAGTGCAGATGTGCATCATTAGCAAAGGCTGTGATGTACAGGAATCAGCAGGCAAATCATGCATGTAGATATAACTGCCTTTAGTGTGCCAGTCTCAGTGTGTGTAATGGTCTGGATGACTTACCAGATAAACAATCCACATTAATACCCATTATCCCACAACCCAACATCATTTTGAGTGATGGCACTGACATAATGACTTCCAAAGGAGCAACAACCCCTGACCTCATGCACATTGGCTGGTTCAACCTCTGACCTTTGTTGTGTTGAGACAGCCACACTGGAGCTGTAAATGTAAATGTGAGTCCTCAGAGAGGCTCTTCTTCCATGGGGAATTTAACCTCGTCCTGTGGGCCAGTGGTGTGCACAGAACCTGGACAATCAAACCTTATTGATTCTAATCACACAGGACACATGGCTATGTTGGTTAGGGCTTAAATTGATTGCTTCTCATTTGCAGGGATAACACCCTAATGTCACTGTCAAAAGAGCCATTGATCACAGGAAAACATAGTGTTTAAATCACTGGTCACCTTTGGTCTTAGTTCACCTAAACCAGCTTTGTTTTGTCTTAACAAGGTTTAAAATAGTCATGCCTCCGTGCAACAGAGTGGAATTCATAATTCAATGTTATGATCACTGACAAGCTGAATTAATTACAAAGATAAAAAATCAAATTAATCAATCTCTGCATAATGAATCTATGAAGTTATATACTACAAGACAATTTGGACAGTGCTTATTATCAAGCTACCTTTCCTAAAACCATACCTGCACTGACCATTTAAATTGAAATGTGTTGCTGAATAACCCTAACCCTAACAATCTAACCCTAACCCTACAGCTTAATAAATAAGAGCAGCAGGCGGCTACTTTGAAGATTTTGTTTTTTGGGTTCATATGAAGACATAATATAACGTGCAGCAGCCTCCGCCTGCTGCGAGGCCATGTGTTTTTCATTTTGTCTCTGTGTGACAACCTAATTCACTAAAAGTTCAGTTTCTGCGCAGTTTCTCTGCAAGGTGGAGCATTGAAAATGCACTGTGTTGACTTTGAAGTTACTGATTGGGTGTGCATGAACTCGATGGGGCTTTAAAAAGTATGATTTTTATTTGCTGTCTTTCCAATGGATTCTTTTTTCAATTCAATTCAATTCAATTTTATTTGTATAGTGCCAAATCACAACAGAAGTTGTCTCAGGACAATTTCCATATAGAGCTGGTACAGACCAAGCTCTTTTATCTACAAAGAAACCAACAGTTCCCCCATGAGCAAGCACTTGGCGACAGTGGCGAGGAAAAACTTCCTTTTAACAGGCAGAAACCTCGAGCAGAACCAGACTCTGGGTGGGCGGCCATCTGCCTCGACCGGTTGGGTGAGAGAGGAAGAGCAAGAGAGGGAGAGGGAGAGTGAGACAGACAGACAGACAGACAGACAGACAGACAGACAGACAGACAGACATGCAGTCACAGTAACAGTGACAGTAGATGTAATAACAGCAGTAGCAGTTGAAGTGGATGTCAGGCAGGGCCAAGGCAGGAGACGCAGCTGAAATCCACAATCCAGATTCAGCCACTGTCCATGGGAACCTGCAAGACGACAAAGCACAGAGACTCCGGGGAAGGAGCTAAGTTAGTAACACGCCGTGGTAGGACATGAGAGCGTGCGGATGGAGAGGGACAGAAGGACAGAGGAGCTCGGTGTATCTTTGGATGTCCCCCGACAGTCTAATCCTATAGCAGCATAACTAGGGGCTGGTCCAGGACAAGCCTGAGCCAGCCCTAACTATAAGCTTTATCAAAAAGGAAAGTTTTAAGCCTACTCTTAAATGTAGAGACAGTGTCTGCCTCCCGGACAAAGACTGGAAGATGGTTCCACAGGAGAGGAGCTTGATAGCTAAATACTCTGACTCCTGTTCTGCTTTTTGAGACTTTAGGAACCATAAGTAGACCTGCATTCTGGGAACGCAGTGTTCGAGTAGGGCAATAAGGTACTATGAGCTCTTTAAGATAAGAAGGTGCCTGGCCAATAATGGCTTTCTAAGTAAGGAGGAGAATTTTAAACTCTATTCTAAACTTTACAGGGAGCCAGTGCAAAGTGGCGAGTATTGGAGAAATATGATCTTGCTTCCTGGTTTTTGTCAGAACACGTGCTGCAGCGTTCTGGAGCAACTGGAGAATATTCAGCAACGAATTTGGGCAGCCTGATAGTAAAGAATTGCAATAATCCAGCCTGGAAGTTACGAATGCATGGACTAGTTTTTCTGCATCATTTTGAGAAAAAATATGCCTGATTTTTGTGATATTATGTAGGTGAAAAAAGGCAGTCCTTGAAATTTGTTTTACATGGGAATGAAAGCACATGTCTTGGTCAAAGATGACTCCCAGATTCTTTACAGTGGTGCTGGAGGCCAGCGCAATGCCATCCATAGCTGCTATGTCATCAGAAAGTGACTTTCTAAGATGTTTAGGGCCTACTACTATAACTTCAGTTTTGTCCGAGTTTAGCATCAGAAAATTGCAGGTCATCCAGGTCTTTATGTCATGAAGACATGCTTGTAGTCTAGTTAACTGACTGGTTTCTTCCGGTTTCATTGATAAATATAGCTGGGTATCATCTGCATAGCAATGAAAATTTATTGAGTGCTTCCTGATAATCTTACCTAAAGGAAGCATATATAAGGTGAATAGAATTGGTCCAAGCACAGAACCCTGCGGAACTCCATAGCTGACTTTAGTGAGCACAGAGGAGTCGTCATTAACGCATACAAACTGAGAGCGATCTGACAAGTAGGATTTAAACCAGCTTAGCGCAGTTCCCTTAATGCCAATGAAATGTTCCAGTGTCTGCAATAGGATGCCATGGTCAATGGTGTCAAATGCAGCACTAAGATCCAATAAGACTAGTACAGAGACAAATCCTTTATCAGATGCAATTAGAAGGTCATTTGTAACTTTAACCAGTGCTGTCTCTGTGCTATGATGCACTCTAAATCCTGACTGGAAATCCTCGAATAAACTATTATTGTTTAGAAAGTCGCACAGCTGATTTGCAACTGCTCTCTCAAGAGTTTTTGAGAGAAAGGGAAGGTTGGATATCGGTCTATAGTTGGCTAAAACCCCTGGATCAAGAGTAGGCTTTTTCAGTAGCGGTTTTATCACAGCTATTTTAAAGGACTGTGGTACGTAGCCTGTTGATAAAGAGAGATTGATCATGTCTAATACTGAAGAGTCAATTAGAGGTAATACTTCTTTAAACAGCTTAGTCGGGATAGGATCTAAAATACAGGTAGATGATTTTGATGATGAAATTATTGAAATTAGGGCTGCACGGTGGCGCAGCAGGTAGTGCGCGTGCCTCACAGCAAGAAGGTTGCCGGTTCAATCCCCGGGTCAGGCGGGGCCTTTCTGTGTGAAGTTTGCATGTTCTTCCCGTGCATGCGTGGGTTCTCTCCGGGTACTCCGGCTTCCTCCCACAGACCAAAAACATGCTCATTAGGTTAATTGGTGACTCTAAATTGTCCGTAGGTGTGAGTGCGAGTGTGAATGTTTGTTTGTCCTTGTATGTGGCCCTGCAATCGGCTGGCGACCGGTTCAGGGTGTACCCTGCCTCTCGCCCATTGTAGCTGGGATAGGCTCCAGTCCCCCGCAACCCCGAAAGGGATAGGCGATATAGATAATGGATGGATGGATGAATTATTGAAATTAGTTGGTGAGGGTCAACAGGAGTAAAACAGTCTAAAACTGCGACAGACTGAGTAACAGTTTCTACGATTTCTGTGTTTGAAGACACAGTGTTTTTAACTGAGAGACCTGGATTAACGACTGGAGCTGTTGCCTGCTGTTATCTTGAGTTAATCCCTATCATGTTGAGTAAGAAACGCAAGTTGCACTCTGACATGTTGTACCTCATTACAAACACAGGCACTGGAACATCCTTGAATGGCAGCCATCCACATCTCGTCTCTGATCAGTTTCTCACTGGACGATGCAAAAATAATGACTTAATGAATGAGTGCAGAAAAACGTTGCTGCTTGGTTGAATCCTGTTTAAACCACTTTCCTCCTTCTCCTGACAAACACAGGAGGAGAGTTTGGGAGTCCTTCCTTTTCTCCTCGGAGATCTATTGTTGGGATGAGAACTGCTACTCTTACAATACTCAAAGTAAGTGTACTGTAGCTTAATTCATATGCTTAAAATCTATGTAAATAACTACAATTGTTTTCAGTGGAACATGCTAAAAACATCATCAGTCATCATCAATCATAGACTTCATAAATCGTAATCAATCAAACGTGTTCAACTTCCATTCAGTTTTTTTAATTTCAGAGTAATTTATCAGCAAAATAATACATTACAAGCCTTTCATGGATAATAATTAAAGACACTTTTATTTACAGGCTCGGTAATATCATATATTATACATTATTGACACTGATCATTTTACCAAAAATACAAGTCCTCAACTAAAACAGACATGCAAGTAAGACCATAGAGGGTTGTGTGCAACAACTTCAAGAAGCACAATTATGGATAAAATGACTTAAAAGAATGCAAAATAAATCTCTCTGCACCAATCTCACAATTAGAACTTTAATTATAATAATAAAATGCAGACACTCGTTCATCAGTATTGTAACTTGAAACACAGAACTAAGACACAGGGCCCCAATCCTCTTCTGTACCAATTTACCATTCTTACACTTGTACTCGCCCTTCATATTTATCTTTGTTTGCATTTATGTTTAACAGGGGAGGGGGGAAAGATCCATATTTCCTCCCATCTAGTATGTTTTAAGGGTAAATTGTAGTCAAAGTGAGTCATGTTTGCTTGTTGTTTGTATTTCTACAGACATTATAAAATGATTGGATATAATACACTGCACTATGATCATATGTCATAGCAGTGAGAAGAGGTCTAGCTCCAATGGCTGCTGGCTAAATCCAGTCTTAGTGCAGTGACAGATGTCAACGGATGCCTGTGGTTCCTGGATTGACAGCATGGCACCAATATCAACAGGGAGCGAGGAATGAAGCCCCCCTGCTTGGAGAAATCTCAGCCATTTCAAAAAAAAAAATCGGGAGGAGAGAGCTTGTGGAGAGGAGATCTCTCAGGAGGAAATCGCATCTGTCTTTCCCGTTCATCCTGTAACCTCTAACACCTGTTGTGCTAATAAACAGCATGAAGATCACATCACATTTAACATTTACTGCTGATGAAGCAGTGATTCCCTCATTTAAGTGAATGAAATGATGTGTGTATGTGCTCTCACGACATTATACTAGCTAGACATTATGCTGTCTGCGATGGTTTTTCCCTGTTGTTGCTAAACAGGTGATCTTCTCTGGAGATATTCTTTACAAAGCCTTAAAGATCCAGTGTGAAGGATTGAGTGACATACCTGGTAACATAAAGTTGTTCTCCAGAAACACTGTTTTGTTTGTTCATTGTGGGCTGTAGAAACATTACAGGGCAACACGGTGGGGCCCCATGAAAGAGGACCCACTCCTCATTTAGATATGAAGGACTTGTTCGATGCTAATAAAAACACAACAATTCTTATTTTCAGCTGACACTAATGAAAACATAACTGTGAATATTACATTCCATTTCTGCCACCCTAAACCAGACACACTGGAACTTTAAGATGCAGTCAACAAGTTAAGTCCTCACTTTATGGATCCAATCTAGTGTCAGCTGATAGCTCCACCAGCAGTGAGCCGACTTCATCCTTTTATGCGTTACATGAGGAGACATGTGATTTATGACTATATCCAAAATATCTTTGATTAGATTTTACTGAGCTTTTTTTTTTTTTTTTTTTTTTTGTAATAAATCATTGCAGGCTGTAAATGTTTTTGGTCTGACACTGGGTGTGTCAGGTTTAGTATAACGACAGCTGAAGTAGGAACACCTGCCAAGCCATTTGTCACGCCAGCAAATCAGAATTGAGACCCAAAAGCGTTATTTTATCCATCCTGCACAACGAGGAACCAATGCTAACAAGCACACTGGCTGCGTCTGTGACTGCATGGAGAGGTGACCCTGCTATTTTCCTCTCAATTACTGGAGGAGATATTTCACTTGCACACAACAGGAGGGAGGGAGGGGGTGAGGGGCGGCTTTATAGTGGGTGAAAATACCAGTGAAGGTCCATGGTATTCAAATTTTCAAGGTTTAACAGCCGGGGCGGTGGAAAGAGAAGGGGATGAAGAAGGAAAAATTCAGCGCTGAAATGGGAAACAAGGTCATCAAACCAGTTTGGCATAACAAAGGCACATGACATACAGGCTGCATGAAAATAAGTCCTTTCCAATTCAAGACTTCCCCTACTCCACCTCAGTGACTTGAATGACAACTATCGCTGGGACAGCAGAGACTTTCCAGAGATGACAAGCCCTCTCATGGCACTGTATGTTTAATAATGGCAACCGCTGTGACACTAATGCACAAAACCAAATGAAACCAATTCCAGCTACTGCTAAAAATATTCAACTCGGAAACAAACCATGACGCTGACATGAAACCCAGTCAAGCACGCACAATACCAAGAATGAGTAATCTGAACTTCGACTAGCCCTCCACACACATACCGCACCCACTTTGCTCCAGCTCTTGTTAGGAGACAAGCTTTTTGAAGTCTGGATGAGCATTTGGGAGCCTGTTAGTTCAGTCAAGCATTAAGTTGGCTGATGCTGATTTCCTTTAACACCCTGTGGTTGCCTGACTGTTTGCCACACAGTTTCACAGCAGGGCATAACAGCCCCATCAACCCCATATCATTAGCTAAATTCGACCAAGTCTCAGTTCATATTTTTCATTAAACGACGAGCAAGTCTCAAAATGAAGTAAGCTGTAATTACAAAGTTGAATTTCGAAGAATTTGTCTCCCCAGTCACCATTTAGGATAGCTGGAATATAAGCTATATCAGACTTCTTATATCAGCTGCTATATAAAGTCCTGACCAAGCATTTTTTTTTGTTTTATTTATAGTTTTTTCCCATCACAAAAACACCACGATTATATGGATATCAGCTCTTGACAAAGCCTATGTGACAACACATCTTGCTAGACTTGCAAGTCTAAAACAAAAGTAAAAGTATAATATGTGACATTTCTGCATTAAAATGTCGAAACACGACTAGACCTATGTTATATATTTTGTTGAGTTGTGTACTTACATAATCCTTAATGCTCAAACTCAGCAAACTCCATAATCCCCCCCCCCCCCACCCCCCCCAGTTGCTATAACTTTTGGGGAAACACAGGAAACACCCAATGATATGTCGGAGAGTGAAGGAGGAAGTCAGCAAGGTGACTATACGTAGCATGAATGAAACTTGTGTTCATTGTTTTGATTGAGAGTCCTCTAGCAACAGAAATCGCATACTATGTGTTTAAGGCAACCCCGAAGTCCTTCACAGAGCTCAGAGAACATATGGACGTCTCTAATAATAGCAAATACCTCTAGTCCACATGCAACAGATGGGGTCAGAGGGACAAGCTATCCCACATACTTGGCCTCAGCATCCCTATGTCTGCAACCATGTCACTCCTGGGTGACCTCTCTGAGCTTCACATCACTCAAAACCATTTATTTTTGTAGCAATGATAGCTGAGAAGATCGTATTGTTCAACACTACACTGCAGACAGATTCAAAACCTTACAGGAAAAAATCAAACCATATGTTGGCAGTTGTTTCTTGAACAGCCCTGATCAGCAGCTTTGAAATCAACACACATTATGTGTCATCCCTCTTTATAACACAGTGTGCTTGTTGCTTTTAAAATCCTTGTCACGTGTCCTTACTCACCCTTTTCTGCTTTGTATTGTAATCGTTTTGTAATTGTTTTTCCATTGTCACTGTGTCTTGTTGTTTGCATACTAAATAGGTCTTTTTTTCTGCAATTAAATGTAGCCAATCATTACCATAATAATGCACTTTTTCAATGTCTGCCATGCAATTGTACCGTTTGAATTATTTCTTGTTGTCAGTTTCTTGAAAGTGATGACTATACAAACAAGTCTTGTTGAAAAGGACACGGATAAGGGTACATCAATACTTCAGATTCTACATCAGCTACAAGTCTATTTTGTATCATGATCAAAAGATCTGCACCAGACAAAAACCTTCTGAACACAAAGGTGGTAAATGTAGAAACAAGAGTCATGCTAATTGACGGTAACACATACAGCGTGATCTCACCTTTGTTTTTACATACAGTCAGTCTGCCTTAGGTAAGGAAAACCAAAAGAACTTCAACAGATCTCTCTCATGCTTTACGTCTCTAAAACCAGACTCATTAGTTCCACGCATCATCCCTGAGTGAATGGAGAGCAAACCAGACAGTCTGTACAAATAATGTTTACACTGACACGTCACACAGCATACTGGAATGTACTGACATTACTGTGAGCCTCATCATTGTAGGCGATACATCTATAATCCATATTCACAGTGTAAATGTGTCACGGTGTGGCAGTGTTTCAGAGCTGCAACACACGTTTCACACAAGCTTGAGAGAGATTACTGAGACACAGCAGAAGTATTCAAATAGCAGTTGAGAAGGCATAAGACTATCAAAGGTGTACAGGTTAAGTTAGCACCAGTTGTGTTAAATTACAAACAAATACAATACAAGAATACTCAATCAATCACATGAATTACTTAATTTTAGCAAACAATTTTGGAGACAAACATCTTTTTGTCCCAGAACAAAAGAAAAAAGTTCCCATCCAAAACACCATACAGCTATTTTAGAAGAAAAAACATGTTTACCTGAAGGTCAATATGAGCATCTGACTGAGCATCAAGTCTATAAAAGATTAATTCTTTTATCAGGCAAAGTCATAAGTAGCTTCTTTAAAGAATACCAGAACAAACACTCACAAATAGTGTGTCACATCACATTTTACAATTTAACTCTTCAGATACTGCTACAAAATGTCTGCATCCACTTTCTCAAGAAGATACTGAGTCATATCATAAAGAGCTGTTTTGATATCACTTCACATCTTCCTCCTACTAAAACACAGATTGGTCCTATTTCTGTCACAGAGCGACGCAAGAAAAACAGTTCTGAGTTCTGACCTTTCAGCATCGCTGTTGCCTGAACAGCCCCGGGGAGGATTTGTCCTTTCACATCAGCTGTACAATGTGTTCCATGAAGCTTATTGTTTCACACAGCAATAAACTCCTGACCTCATACCGGTGTGGTCCTCCTATTTGCTCCATCTTTCAGATCTTTCTGGAAGCAGTTGTGGACTTGTAAAAAGTCCCTCTCTGGGCTGTAGGGCCCTCCGCTCCCACTCCCACCCTTCAGAGGGTCCCTACTGAGGGCATACAGGGATATGTCCCCCATCGGCAAGCCCATCCCCAACCCTCCTCCTCCACCTCCTGCACCGCTTCCTCCACCGATCTTCAGGCCCACTGGGGATGGCTCACGAGATGGGTCAGTCGACCTCGAACTTGAGCGTGAGCGCCTTCGTCGATAACGGTAGCTCGGGATCCGGGAGTATGGTGAAGAAGAGCAGGTGGTCTTGATGAAGTCGCGTCGGGCTCGGAAGCGTGTCTCTTTATTTTTCTCTATATATATGTTGACTGCCAGAACACCCACTGACTCAGCCACGATGAAGGAGAGGGCGCCAAAGTAAAAGGACCAGCCATAGTTATACTGGTTCTTCTTGTCCTCGTCCTTCTTGTCACTGGGATCTCCGGCGTTGCTGGAGATATAGACGATGATACCGATGATGTTGCTCAGGCCTGAAGAGACGAGAGAGAAGAGGGAAGATGAAAGTAAAGCATATGCCTAAAGTTTAAGCACATAAGTGGATGATAAAGACCAGAGATCACACTGCAGTGTGCACACAGCGTGGATTCACACACTCTACGCTCCTCTACACCTATACCTTCATCACATTCAACACCTCATCATCTTTACAAATTAGGTCTATTCCTTATAGAGTTCAATCCTCTTAATAAAACAGAGCTATTGTCATGAAAATGTGATTTCAATATTCATATCTTGCACGTTTTCACCATCTGACATTCTTCTTTGCGTATTCACAAAGAATTACTTGTCACTGCCAATTAGAAAGAAATAATGGCTTCAGGGGAATGGGAAGATGTGCTAGGACTGTGTAAGTTATCTGCACTTTATTCATTGTTTTATGTAAAAGCAATCGATATGCTGGGAGAGGGAACATGTGCTGTATTTTTTGTACACAGAAAAAGTTATAGCCACTTTAAAAGACAGAGACAAATCTTAAAAAAGAAACTAAAAGTAAACCCTCTTGTATGGTGTCTGTCTTCTCCTTCTGTCTGTGGCCCCGCACACAATCTCTCTGTTGTTACACCAGTTTGTGTATTTGTCTGTTGTGTACTGTCATCCTTGTCCTACCTGCAGCCACAAACAGGATGCCAGCGCTGAGCAGGATGTTGTTCTTGTTGCTGTAGATGCGTCCAACCCCAACACACAGGCCACCCAACATCAGCAGAATGGTGCTGAGAATGGGGAATAGGCTTGATGCACGCACTATACCTGTTCATAGCACACAGAGCGAGACAGTGAAGCCTTCTTGTCAATACATTACTGTGAGTATATAAGATAAAGGCTGAGCAGCCTGTGAGTGAAAATGACAGTAGTGCCAGTAAAGTAATGTTAAATGTGGATGGAAATGTCATTATTAATATTCATACATTACAATAATATATTACGATGCACAATTCCTTTTAGCACTGTTTTGGTCTCCTCCAACCCTGAGGGAAATATCTGGATCTTTAAGTTAAGCTAAATACACCCCCATACCAGCTATTCACTAATCTGTTCCTTGGTGCTGGGCAGGTCATGTACTATGGTTTTATCAGAGCTTCTTTGCTTTAACAGCAGCTGGAAGATAGATGAGAGCAGTGAAAGTCAACCAAGATAGTAAATTTGCAGGGTATAGAAAAAAAAAAAAAGCTTAAAGATGCTAATATGCTCCGTAGAGCCGGGAGGAACAGCAGAGTCCAGGGACAAGTCTCTGTGGGTTCTTCAGTACACCTTTGACAAGAATTATGTGTATAGCAGAGATGTTATTTCACAAGGTGGGGTTTTCTCATCCCTTAAACCCAATGAAGCAAAGAAGTATCCTACTATACATCCACTACTCACATGCCAATTGATGGCAGTTAAAGCTGAAAATAAAAAGCTAAAAATAACAATGTAAGGCAAGTCTGGCTGTCACATGTCGTAACTCTGCCATAAGTCTAGAAATAAAGGAAGTGAAAGGAGAGCAAAAACCGCCTCAGGTTCAACAGATGAATGCTCTCTACAGATACTAAGCCCTGATTAGCAGATGATCCTGCTGACACTAACTGAGTGAGTGCAGGATTTAATTTGCACGAGCTTATTGAAATTCATCAGTACAGACAACAGCGAAGATTGGAACAGTTGCTTTGGGGCGCAGGGCGTCAAACTAGAAATCAGATGTGATATGCAAAGTGAAGCCGATCTGAGACCTCAAACAAAATGGAAAGACTGACCGAAAGCGTAGACCGTCCATAATGTTTAGACAATCTTCGGTGAAGCTGCTCACGGTCACATGCTTTCATTAAACTACCTTGGTCAAATGTGAGACGTACTCTTGCGTGGGTCATGGTTTAGACCGGCCCTATTACTCATCAGCACACAACACACTGCATCATCTCTATAGCTCCAATTACTGTTATGACATCAGGCTTTTATGGGAGAGGGATAGAGATGTCATGACACATTAAGTACCCTTGTGATAACTCCATCAGCACATGAAGAAAAAGAGATTAAGGGTTGAAGTGTCTGAAGATGAAAAAGGTTGCAATGACTTACGTAAGATGTACTCTGAGCTGTCTGTATCATAGTCGTTATCCTCTGGAAAATGATTGATCTGAAAACAGCTTCCTTTGTTGACACCTGCAGGGAAACCAAGAGTAGTGTGAATGCGAATGATGGCAGTAGCATCCTGTGCATGGATGAAATGACAGCAGTTAAGAGGAAAATACTCTTTATCGTGGATCTGCACATGAAAAGCTCCAATTAAGATAGAAGGAACAAAAAGAAGGACTGTCCACTGAATCAACATGCAAGAATTTTTAATCCCAAGACAAACGAGTCATGGAAAACTGAAGTCTCCTAAAGAACATTTAAACTAATACTGTGCTGCCTTTTTTTCACCTCTAACCATGTCAGAGACCATTTGAGGGCAGGCTGTTGTGGATGTGAGGTTCTTAAGTTCTCAAGCCCTCGGGCACCTTCTATTCAAAGACCCAGTCTCTTCACTGAGAAAATCTTCCCTCCACTTTTAAGAGAATAAAACATTGGATCATTATGAATATTGAAAGGTTAGACTTTGAATTATGCCTGATTTTGCTGCCGCATCCTGTCATTTCTGTCTTTGCTACTGAGTTGCTCTGGAGTCATGCTAGACACCATTCAGACACCTGTAGATGTATTGATGGCCATGCATTATCTGTCCTTGGTTAATGAAACATGTCTACAGCAGTATGAGCTTTTTTTTATTCTTGCAACAAGCAAACATTTTTAATACTTTGTGTTGAAATTTCAGAATTTGGTTGTTAAGATAAGGTCATGCTCATTCAATAGACACAACATCTTAAAATACAGTACAGTTATCACCACAACCATAGAGCCATAACCATAGAAAATGATTACTCAGTCCAAACAACACAATCCTCCTAAATTGCTGATGTGAAAATAAGTCCAAACCAGAAGATTTGAAAAGTCTATATAACATTTAATGTCGACCAATGGTGGGACTTGTTTGAAGTGTTCAGAGAAATTGCTGCTCATAGTGAGTCCTAGTCTGAGTTCTGTCTGTCTTTACTTGAGAGGAATTCAAATATTATTTTACTATGTACATACAAAATTAAAGATGCATGAATCAATTCAGACTGAATTCATCAGGTCATCTATCAAGTTCAGAGCATTTTGTCCTGCTTACTCACTGCAATATGGTGAGATTTTCCTGATTTAAAGGTACCCTGTGAAGTTTTTGGCCACTAGCAGTGCTATGGAGCAATTTTGCTACGAGCTGGTCAGCTTTTTGTTTAGATCTTGAGGACACACACGCAAGAGCATTTAATTAAGAAACATACCAATGTATCAGTAAAGATAAGGAAGAGGAAGACTGCAAGCTACCAAAACTGGATGTAAACAATTCAGAAAATAAATTTCTGAAAAATTTTCCCTAAGGAAGAAATGCAATCAAGAACTTCGTCAATGTTTCAAGGACGCACACAATTCGTTAGCACTGAATATAACATAACTGCACTACGGGTACTATTAAAGCCACTGTACTTTATGTAGCAGTCTGTCTGTGGCTCATCTTCAAGTGAAAAAAATACAAATTAAGCACATTTCCATCAACTGTTTTGTAGAGAATAAATAGGCTGAACAAGGTGTAGTTCTCTCAGAGGGTGGCGGTATGGGCTAATTTATGCATGGCTGTAATGAGAGTAGAAGGAGAGGTCACAAACCAGGAACAATACCAGTTGTTTACCAACCACCAACAAATTTCAAAGAAGAAGAAGAAAAAACAGTCATCTTGGTCAGCTACTACAGACAAATGGAGACAGGTTTTCAAGATTTTTGTTTTTGGAGTATTATTTGGATATCCAGGAGAACGCAGACAGCGGAAACAGCTTTTCTTCTTCTTCTCCCTCGGAATGGAAACAGCTGATCAGTCATGTGACTTAAATGTTTGCCACTTATTTGGAAAAGATGTTTCCGTCTTCCATTAAGCACATTAACTCTTTATCAAAAAGGCAAAAATCACCTCAAGCGAGCACAAAAACTGAGGATGTCTTTTTGAATGTTGCCATTTTCAACTGTTTCTATTGCGATACTTGAAAATGACCAGAAAAATGCATTAATGGAAACACGGCTTCTGTTGGCATAGTTTTTCAGTGCCTTGTGGGATTTTTGAGGAGGCATACACTGTTTGCTGTGAGTTTGGCCAGTGGCGATCATGTTGTGGCTACATAATCAAAAGGACATTAGTAGATTAGCTGCAGTCGCTGGCTGCTTCTTTCTATGCCTGAGTGGCTTTATCCATCCTGGTTAGCATACCCTCTGGCTAAATGGCATGTTGACTGTTTCAGGAGCTAGAAAACGCATTCGCCATGTTTGTTAGGCCGTGGGGATACACTTAACGTGTTTTGGTTAGAAGCGTTTAACGTAAACAAAACAGGTTATTTACGCAGGACACCTTCAGCGTGTTTCTTGCTTAATATTGCAGCATGATTTCATTCCAGCCATCAGCGCAAAATTTCAATGTCACATTTGTCTGCTACATTTTTATGGTTAATGTTTGGCACCGCTGGGAAAGGGAATGAAATAAGAGCAGAGATGAAGTGATGAAACATGCTGAACAGCCCAGACTCAGTCTATCTCCACTGACTCCACCCTCTCAACCTCACTCTTTCAGTCTCTTTCAACTCTCTTCCTCTATTTTTACAACACTCTTACAACTATCATGTCTCAGTTATCCACTTCTCTCCCTGCTGTGTTCTGAAATGTTTTTCTCTTCAACTCTCTCCCAGCTTCTTTTTGATTTTTACATTTTTTGTGAATGAAGCACACTCTTTCTTTGGATTGGCACAGAAACGCAATCAATCAACAATATGCTGTGAGTGTATCTCGCATGTATTTCATATTTATAAGATCAGTTTTTCAGCTAATAGGTTGTTGACTGTGACTGACTGACTGTGTCGGGAGAGGTTAAGGAAAAAGCAGTGACAGGTACAAGATAACAAGAAAAAAGTCTTCTTTTGTAAGATCAGACAAAGAGTGATAATGTCAGAGTGAAATAACTGTATTAATAATTAACAGACAGCGGGCCAGTGAGTTAATAATGAGAGGGACGATGATGAGAAAGATAGAAAGAGAAAGAGAGGGAGCTCAGTAGGGGAGGTATCTCCCCAGAGCCCATCTGTCTGAGAGACCGGAGCCCATCTTTTATTACTCAGCATAGCTTCACCATGGCAACCTCCCCCTGGCAACCCAGAATCACATTTCTAGCTTGGCTTCTCAGAGGACGCCTTTGACATCTTACTAATGCATTCACCGGGCTGACGCACACACACACACACACACACACACACACACTAACAAAGCCACAAAACCAGAAAGCAGCCTCTATGACACAGAGACGCTCAAACCACCACATTAAGAGTGAACTGCGTGAGCTGGTGGATGTCGAACCAAATGTATGTTTGAAACATGTCAAGTCTTTCAGCGCCACTTCACCGTGCTCTGCGATCAGCGCTGACTTGCTTAAGTGAGAGGTCTTGTATTTCCGCATGACTGGCTGCAGAACAAGACCTCACATTGTTCCCTTTAAAAGCTCATTTGCCATCATTGCTCACCTTCAGTGAACCTCCTCCTTGTTCTACAAGACCCAACTCACGCAGGCGCTTGTTTGACACGTAGTAACAAGCAGAATTTCCTCTACAAGGTTAACCAACGTTTCCCCGGGGTTTACCCATTATTAAATCCTCTCATTTGACCTCATATAATTGGTTAGGCGTCGTCTTGTTCTTTGTTCCTGGAAGAAATAATCTGTTAATTGGAAAGTATAATGAGTGGATGCTTGAAGCGATTACTCTTATTCATTCTTTTAAAAAACAAAAACAAACCATCCACAATGGGACAACATGGTTGGGAGAAACTGAAAGAATTACTTTGAATTTGAAGAATGCATTTCGCAAAACACCGTGCAGCTCAACTTTAGGGGGTGTATCCCAATTTTCTGTATGTTTAGAAGTCACTATGTTCATTGATTGAATGTCACTAACATTTTGACATTGTCAAAGTCAGATATAGGTGTGCAACTAGAGGACAGAGAGAAAGAGCAAGAGAAGGTGTGTTACTTTTATTTCCAGCTCTGCATGCAACACATATCCGACGATATGAGCAGGGACAGAGAAGATGGTGGAAAAGACAGATGTTCAAGAACAGTGAGAGCTGCATCTCAGAGAGAGAGAGAGAGAGAGAGAGAGAGAGAGAGAGAGAGAGAGAGAGAGAGGGAGAGAGAGAGAGAGGGAGAGAGAGAGAGAGAGAGAGAGAGAGAGAGAGAGAGAGAGAGAGAGAGAGAGAGAGAGAGAGAGAGTCTTTTGATTAACTTGACAGGAAAGCCATAAATAGTCATGTACTTACAAACCCAGTAGAGTAGTAACAGTGCAGAGGAAATGCGCATGAAGTGTGCATCATCTGCATATGAAACAAACCTTTGGGCAAGTGTTGCTTCTTCTCTTGGGCCCCCCACCCACAACAGTGTCAGATCTCTCCACATGTCTGAGAGATGCTGCCTTCATTGCACATGGAAGCATATGAGATGCAAGCATCCTTCTTCAAAAAGCACTCATGTCACAAATTCATCTAAACATCACGCGGGGGACTGAACACATTTCTTTTGATTTACGAACTTCACACATGGCCAACAAGCATTCTCTTGTGATCAGTGACGAGATGGTGAATGTGTGTCAAACGTCATAAGAACAATATCTATGATTTGATTATCATTGTGATCAGGGTGGATGTATTAAAATGTAATCACTGCTATTTTTTCCCACCTGTGGTTGTAACTGCAACATCTCTTTGTCTGCAAAACATGCTGAGGTGCCACCTGTAGGCAAGTGTGGAAAGGCTGGTCCGCTAAAGCCTGCACAAACCTTCAGCTGTCAAGTTTACAAAGGTGAACACCTTACAAGTCACGATTGGCCTCCTGCATCTGAAATTGTCTTGGTAATGTGAAGTTATTTATTCATCCAGTCTAGTTAGTTAGTTGGGTTGTTAGGAACAGAGTCAGTGGAGATTTCAGCACCAGCAGCAGAGGACAGAGCCACAGCTGGCAGGGCTGATGGAAGACGTCACTGTGGCTGACTGATTTCATGTTATGTGTCCGGTGAGATATTCTGGTCCTTATTGTTTGTCGATAAAGCACGGGGGAAAAGAAGATTTCACTGATTGGGCTTCTTTCTAATGAAGCACTTAAGCCCAGTGTTGTTAAAACGTGTCCAAAGAATAACCAGCGCGGGAAGCCCAGCCCAAAACTCCTGGGGCGTGTGCTGGGGATCAGCTCAGCAGCTGAGGAAGTGATGGCAGGCTTTCTTCAAGCAAGTCGCTTCCTTGCTAAAATGTGACTCCTCTAGCTGGAACTTATTTCATCAGTCTAAGCAATTTTATGGAAGTAGTTGCCAAGCAACAGCTTCCAGTTAATGAGAAAATTAGGACGAATCCTTAAATTATTACTGGGCACGCGACATTTTCCTGCCTGTAACAAAATGTGAGACATAGAGCCAAATCTAATGGTTATTTTATGTCATAATCTGTCCGGTGAGTCCTCTTTTTCAGTGACTGAATCATTTACAAGGGAAACTGACGCAAACGCAGCATTACGCACGGACGTCATCGCCTTTCCGCGCAACAAGCAGTCGTTTCCCTCCAGCTGTTCTTATACAACACCATACCCAGGTAACTTTAAATGCTACTTAACGCATTTAACAATAGAAATGACTGGTAATGACGTTACACCCCGATTTCCATTTTTGGTGCGTGGTCACACCACACAAACTGGGATATGTTTGTTGCGAATGCCCATGTACTTTTTACTCCAAGTTCAATATGGCATTCGTTTTTCGTTTTGATACAGTTTTACCTCACAGACAGAACTTGTAATGGCTATATGATGACCACCCCGCGCATATTGTTACCTCCCCACCGAAAATCAGAAGATCAATCAGCTCATCAGTGGGGGAAAAAAAAAACAAAAAAACCTCACCTGAGCAAATCAGCACTTGGTATGTAACAAAAAAGTTCGTGTTATAGCTGTAACGAACTTATCTGACTTTGTTTTACCTTCGATGCAGCAGATCCTCCACAGCCCGGAGTGCGTCAGGTCGCCTCGGACTTTCTTGGTTTGCAGCTGGGTTTCGTCCGTGGTGGCATTAGTGGCGTTGCAGATGTGCGCCCGGGAGTACAGCCAGTAGTCGGTGCCGATGGCGATGGTCATGAGACTGAAGGCGGCAAAGGCCCCCACGATGGCCAGCAAAGTCTGAACCCCTCGGTCACACCATGCCATGTCGTCTCATAATGTGTGGATCCTCCACAGCAGCTTACGCACAGGAGCGCACGGTGCCCATGGTGGTGGTCAGAGGACGCGTCTCGCGTTTTTTTTTCCTCTGATCAAGCCAAGTTTCGATCCTTAAATGTTCGATTCGTGCTCTTCTACCCCCTGCACTTCAGTCGGAGTTCAATCCAAGTTTCCGAGTTTGACATGACCGCAGCAGTCGTTTAATTCCTCTGAGTTGACTGGACATATCTTCTGTGATGCTACAGATGGAAAATTTTAAAGTCATTCTTTGAACAAGCATACTTTTATGATAGAGTAAAAGACGGTTCATAAAATTCTATCAATCACACACCGCTATGACTTCTTTACTGTTTACCACTCAGTATTAAAGTGCAGGGTTTCACAAAGGTTCCAGCATCGTTCATCCAGACCACACCTTCCACGGCTGCAGCCAAACCAATGGGAAACGGCGGTGTGAGCAGCTGCTGGAGGAAGAAAACATCAGACCTACATTAACATGTACAGTGATGTTAGACAGCAGGAGAATTAGGAGACTTTGTGTGGGGAGCAAAAAACGCGTTCAGGGTTTATGGTTAGACTTTAACACAGTTAAAATCCATCCAAGCAGGAGTACTCGCCCACAAACACAACAAACACATAGAGAACATGCACACATTATCCTGCCCGCTGTTCAGAAACTGGGTTTCAAATGGTTTTCAAAGCATCCAGTTATCAAGCAAAGGAAAAAAAAAAAACACCACCACTGATAGCACATTGGAGATTAGAGAGATCTGATGTGTGGCTGAACTAGCAGCAACTTTTAAGGAGTGGAAAGCATCACCACTGATGAAATATTTCTGGAAACATCCATCAAAACCACTCTGAAGTTGGACCAATCTGCTTGCAAGTTCTTCCGACTCATAAATGTTGACAAGTGAGACATAAATGTTGGCCACAGTCATAACTCGGATCCAGGCGACATTAGGGTCGGGTCTGCCACTTTAAGCCCTGTGCTGTTTTCAGTAGGGGGTCTCTCTCTGTGTGAAACCATCTTTTTCACACTGACACACACACAGAGCAACCACAGGGCCTGCAGGGTTTGGCCGGGGCTGCTGCTCTTTGTGCTGTCCCATCTCTTGGACTGGGAGCCTCATCCTAAATTCCCAGGGTCTGAGCCACTTCCTGGCCCCTGCAAGGAGAGCAGAAAGAGTGAAAGAGTGTGTGTGTCAGGGTTTGAATGTTTGTGTGTGTATGGAGGGACATATGATAGGGTAGGGAGGATTAGGAGATAAGGTGAGGAGGAAATGACGAACAGAGGAACAGGAGGAAGGGATGGGAGGAATGGTAAAATGAGAGAGAGATAAAAGAGGCGCATGCGGGAGGTGCAGGAGAGGAGGATATGAGAAAGAGCTCACTGGTGTCACATGTTACATATGAGGACTGGAGAGAAAGTGACAGTAATCTGTTTGTGCCACAGTTTTGTCCGTGATGCAGCAGATTGGATCGAGCTGGAAAATGTCCACTGGTCCTCAGCCGTGTTCACAAAAGGGCCAAGACTGGGGGAGTCACAGCAGGTGAGCAGACAGAGGCCTGACATATGTGATGTTTTAGATTAGATGAGCAAAATTATTTTACACAACTTCTCTGAAAGCTTGTATGCCATCATGTTGTCTAAGGTATGAAATCACCTGTTGATGTTCTTTCTTTCCGGCTTTCGAGGCTGAATGTCTGTTTGAGTTTAAGATGCTGGCTTGCCTTCACAGCTTTGTGAAGGAATTAACTTCTAATCTTAAGAACAGTAGCAGAGTTTTTTGGTTCATGACTCAACTGTATTTTTAGGTCCTGAAATGCTTAAGTCATGTGAAATTTGGCATGGCCTCCATCAATTTTCTCTTTTTAAGAGCATGAAGACAGCTCTGTATGGACATTGACATGTCTAATTAAGAATAGGGATGCAACTAACAGCTATTTATTTATTTGACCCAATGAGGCTAAGGATGATCTGCATTGAGCGTTACAGAGCTGCTATCAGAGATCACAATGAAATGCTACTTCTTTACTCAGTAGAAAAAGTGTTAACATGATTCTTTTAACACATTTCTCAAGTTCACTTTTTCAAAACTCTTAGCACACTCAGCACAGCAGAAGTCAACGTGGACTAAACTGCAAATCACTTCTAATTGCTTTGGCACAAAATCCATTCAATGAGCACATCTTTCAAAATTCATAAACTGTGTTCTCATACAAAGTCAACCACCATCAAAACTTGTGTATTTAGACTCCATTTTGCACATGTTTACATAATCTGTGAAAACAGTTAAATTTATGTGCAAAACCCAACACAATATTACTGTAAATGAGGCTGCAACTTATCGCATTCTGCTACATCTAAAAAGAAATTTAAATGCATAAACTCCTAATGAGGAAACACAACAGTGAGTGACTACGCTCACTCCTTGATGACATCAAGGAAAGACAGCTAAGGAAAGGAGGCAAGAGAGGCAGAAGGTTTGTAATTTCCGAGCATGATGTCGTGTTTCACCGTTCTTGTCCAGTCACATGGAGGTTTACAGCCCGTCACAGGATGGTGTCTCTTTTCCTCCCTCCTTGCTCTCCATTCTTCAGCCCCGCAGGAGAATTCTTGTCCTCATGGAGGTGGAAAGTTTCTGACTACCAGCCACACAGTCGCAATGAATGCTGGATGTCTGGACATATGTGGAGAGGATTTCCAGGGATGGATCAGACATGCAAAGAGATCTTTTCTCGGTCGTGTTCAAGGAGAGGACAGCAGATGTGCTGACGATGAGAACTTGTGGCCAAATGCAGAAGACGGTGGTGAGTAGCTATAATTATCCTAATAAAGTGTGTATGGTGGATATGTAGAGCTTTGTATTGCTTTAGTGGAATTACTTTAGTTTCATTTTGTGCTTGTGTCTGATTCTGAGATGGTGCATTGTGAAGTGTTGTGGTGGGCTTCGTGTCAACAATCAGGAGTGTCTGAAGAATTTTATAAAGTCAGCTCAGTATAGAGAAATGTGGGTTACCAACTGTAAAAAAACTGATGAGTCCAAAGCCATTTTCACATTGCTTAAAGCCCATTGGACCAGGACGTAGGAGTCTGTATAAGAGACCCCTCTTGGTATCTGGACCCCAAGATTCTCTGCAGTTCACTACAAATCCATTTCAGATGACTAGCAGTATGGTGTACTCTGGTTTTCCAGCCACGCTGTCCCACTTCATTTCAGTCAGTGTTTCTGTGATTCTTCCCTTCATGCTTTCAAGTGCATTGTCCTTGGGCTGTTTTTGCATCCTGATGAAACGAGTGCTGCTTTGGCAAAAAAAAGAAAAGAAAAAGAAGGTTGGCTTTTCAGCTGTGTGGTAATGGGAGTACACAGCGGCCACTGATAATGAGTTGAATTCTCATCATCGCCATGTTTCCAAGTTCTTTTCAACTTCCCTTCTTCCGCTCTCCATTTTCCAGCTTCTCCATTGTCTCCGCTTAACTTGAGAGAGCGCTTTGACGCAGCTTGCCATTTCAGTCTGATAACTGAAATCTCCTCCGCCAGCTTCCTGTTTTCTCCTTCCATGCAGGTTTTTTTCTGTCAAGAGTGGCTCCTCTATGACCTTTCTGAACTTGCCTTACGAATATGGTAGTTTATGTGTTGATAGTGTTTCTTAACTGCTTTCTTTACTCTTGTTTTCCAACCAGTTTCAATGGCTGCAGCAGTCTGGCCCCTCAAGAGATTAATGCTGCATGGCTGCCTGGTGTACAGCATTAGTGAATGTGCCAATACGCCCTATCAAAGAAGTAATTGGATATTTTCTTTTGACATGTCATTCAGGCTGATTTTGGCTAAGTTGTACAGTGAAGGAGGAAGCCTTTGGATCTTGCTACTTTAAAGAAGAGAGAGAGAAGGGAGATAGAGGCATCAAGTAAGATGGGGATGAGAGATCAACAGAGGCACTTTAAAACTCTGGATATCCAAAGGAGAAATACAAACTGAGATACAGGAGCAAAAGTTCATCCTCAATTCAAAGAAAATGAAGCTTTAGGCTTCTGGGGCCAAGCAGCAGCAGCAGCGAGAGGGTTTTAATATGTGTTGTTTCACCTTTGGATCTGCAAGACTCAAACTGTAGCAATCACTGCATATTGCATTTCATATGTGTTCTGAGTTAGAATACAATTTATAGAAAAGATGTAGCATTTTATCTCATCTTGTCGAATATTAGGCCAATCTTAAAATCAGGCAAGTATCTGACTGTTGACAACATGCAGTGAGTATGTAAACAAGCTGCACATTCTCATGAATATGACTTTGTGGTATGAAACTGACAAAAAAAGGACTGAATTATGAGGCAATTTATGAGCTTCCTCTGCTGAGGAAAAAAGATAAAGCTGGCAAAAGATGTTGGGTCTCTTCATGCTGTAACGTGAAGAGTGATTTGAGTACTGTAATCAGCAACCAAGATACCAGACAAATTTCCTTTTACTGAAAAATGAAAATGATTTGAGAGAATTCAGAACACTCTTGTGTGCTACAACTAGTTCAGTTTGCAGTTCATTTAGAAGAGGTTGACAGTAATTATTAATGGAGGAGTGAGGTACTGAATATCCTCAACTACATGAATGTGAATTAGAGTCATCAAAAGGAAACATTCATGCTTGTTATTAGCCTTTGTTAGATGAGTAAGGGTTCAAAATAATGGCGTTTATATCCCTGTTCTCTTGCTTGTCTTTTAGTGCTGCTCAGGGATGAGCTGAAGCAAAGGCACATGGATGCTGCTTGCTACAGATACCAGGGAGATGTTGTGTGTGCAGACGGCGCCTGGAGCAGAGGAGAGTGTTAAAGAGCATAAGAGATTGGGCTAAAAGAAAGCAAACACAGACGCAGCCCTTAGGCTGCCAGAGGCTTGCAATGCTGACACGCTGTGCTTTTACACCAGCACATTTTCTGTTTTTGCCTGTTTCTTACAGTAATATTAAGGATACACAGACACCTACAGCTTTAAAGGAAAGCCCCAGTTTATCAGAACATTGGTTTAATCTGAATAACTTTGGCAATTTCTCACGGTAATGATGAGGGTGTACTCAGAAAGGTTTGCTCAACTATAGTTAGATAGGGAAAGAAATGAACAGCCTGATAATCAGAGAGGTTGTAAGCAAACCAAGCGTTTAGTCAGATGGTAAACGCACTGTATTTGCAGGTAAAACACACAACTAAAATGTCAGTTCTAATCCCTCATTGTTCAGGAGACTGTGTGCATGCTCATGTTTGGCTGTCTTGCTTTTTGTTTAAAATCTGCATGACTGTCAGATGCTCTTGTACTTATTTTTGATGTTCTTTTTAAGCAAACGCACCATGATCCCAGATCTCGGCAATCAACTTGGCAAGTAGAATACTGTTATTACTGATGGGAACAATGGCCAAAACTGTGAAAATCGGGCCCAAGTTGTAATAAACAAGGACTTGCCAGAGCCAGATAAAAAAGCAAGACAAGATGCTTTAGAGGGAATGAATGAATGAAGAGATGCATGCGAGTTCCTCACACCACCAGGATCGGGTTGGCACAGAGAGACCACGGGAGAAACAGACCTTTCAGTTTCCTAATTTTCCTATGCACCGAGGCATTCAGCCCTTTGGTGGATTCACAGAACCTCAGTTGGACCATCTGTCCCCTTTGACCAATGGCTTCAAAATCCTGCATGTCTAGGTCAGTGGCAGCAAGCAGTTACCATGTGGGTGGTTTGGAGATTTTGAAAGTGGGTGCATATTGGAGGGTTGATCATCAAAGGCTAAATTTTTGAGTCCCTTGAGTCCAATCAGGCTTTGAATCCGGCTGCGCCACATCAGTGATTAAAAGCAGGGAGTTCTCTCTGAATATTTCAGGAGGCCAAGCTGTTATATCTTCAAATAAAGATGCTTTGTTGGTGATTCGACAATAATTTTGGTATTTTCCCATTTCAAAAAGCAAAAAAAGAAACTGTTGTTAAATAGTTCTGAGTCTGGTTTGAATAAATAAGCTAGACTCATTTAAAAGCAGTGGCTTATTGACAGAATGCTCTTGTGTTTACCTCTCTGTTTTCCTTATATCTGCGCTAAAGTGCCGCAGTGAGAGATATTATCTGGCCTGTTTTTCACATCTCTCTACTATTCTCAAATAATGACTCAAACTGGCACAAAAAAAGTAAGCAAAGTCTTTCTCCAGTCACGCATACACACACTGTTGGCATCATTAGCATCATTAGCACAACACAAAGTACAGATATTGACACACATGCTGTACGCCCATATGAAAGCATGCAGACGCCCTAACACAGGCATCAGTGTACCACCATCATTATCACCACCAAAGCATGTGCATTTTTGCCATTCTGCCATTTGAACATGGTGAATCCTCAGCTACAGGGTGATGTGTGACAAAACTCCCAAAAACTTCAGAAGGAAAACTATGAGTTTCTCGCCTCTCTTTATTCTCTCTCTGTGTCTCCAGCTTTAATGAGTAAACATGCCACAGTGATTTAGTCCACAGCTCACAGCGCACTGACCCATTCTCAGAACCAGAGCTTTTTACTAGCAATCAGTTACAACGTGGAAGCCGTACATAGGCCCAAATGAACAAGATGTGTGTGTTTGGTGCTTGTTAGCAACGTCCCTTGTGGAATTGATTCCCTGCTTGTTTGTCCTTAATTTTGTTCAAGTAACAGCGTCATAACTGAAGCAGCAAACCCACCTCTATCTGCCGGACTTCATGAACAGCTCAGTCTCATAATTCACTGATATAAAAAAAAAAAGAAAAAGATATGGCCTCAAATATTTGCGTGAAGACAAAACCATTATGACAAAGCATTAACAGAGAGTCAAGAACGACGTGGTTCTCATCAACCTGCTTTCACAGATTATTTTGTCCATCCTTTGTGCAGTGGCAGGTGAAGCAGCAGTTTTCCAATTTCGGAGTGACAGAAATTATTCAATTACTGAGTGAAAAATAGCTAATCGGCTGCTCTTACATAAAGCATAAAGTAAACACACACACACACACACACACACACACACACACACACACACACACACACACACACACACACACACACACACACACACACACACACACACACACACACAGAGCCATCAGATCATGTTAAATCAAATTCATTAATTAATCATTTAACAAAGCAAGCAGAGAGCAGAGAGGTCATGGTATAAATGAAATCCAGCAGGGACCATCAAAAAGCCCAAACTGTCCTCATTAATGAGACAGCTGGACAGACACCCACAGTCCTGGGCTCTGTGCTTGTCCTTCAGGCCTCCCGTCGCATGGAGGTACCTGCTGTATTCACAAATTTTGCTTTTCCACGAGCAGTCTGGAAAAAGACAGAAAACAGACAGACAGTGTAAAGAGGATGAAAGACGTGAGAATCCTGAGGGAAGATGGAAAGATGAACAGAGAAATGGCATAAAAGGACTGTGTGTGTGTGTGTGTGTGTGTGTGTGTGTGTGTGTGTGTGTGTGTGTGTGTGTGTGTGTGTGTGTGTGTGTGTGTGTGTGTGTGTGTGTGTGTGTGTGTGTGTGTGTGTGTAATGGACTATTGGTACATTATTCATGATCTTCTTTCTTTGGTCCTGTAAGCCTGCTCTCATGGGAGTTCCTCTATGTTTGGATCATTATTCCATTGTTCTGTCCTATAACATCATTTCATTTATTTATTTATTTATTTTTTTTTTTGGCCTTTTTTTTCTCCACTTGAATTCATTTGGTTTTAAAGCGCGTATTAACGCATTAGACCTCCCAGGTGGTAGATTCAGCTAAAAAATGAGCCTTTATGAGATTAATGGTACTCGAGAGGACACATGCATTCAAGTTTATATTTGCATGCAGACAAACTGCTTTCAGCAATCTGATCATTTCACGTGACCTTGACTGTTGGTATAAACCCTGAAAATACATGTCAAGGCTAGTTTTCAGTTCTTCCAGGGAGCAGACACACACTGGAAAAAAATACCAACTGTGAGAATTGATTGTCCTGTTTTCCTCACAGGCTTCCTCCAAAAAATATGCTGCTGTGAGCAGAACCAATCAGAGAGAGACCTTTTCATGAGCATGTATTTTCTGTTCTTTTCTGTTTTTTGCTCAGTTTTTGGTTTTGCTCATTATCTCGTTAACCGCATGTCATGCCAGAGCTCCTCTTTTCTTATCACAGTTATATTTCAGTGGTTCTATACACAAGTGTTAGTCTGTGTAACCTAGAACAGCTTGAATAATGTAGGGCATAAAGCCAATCACTCAGTTATCCACTTCAGTGTCATTATGTAACGTTTCAACAAACTTTTCTGAAGAACAGCAAGTGTTTTAAAGAGCTCACAAGTTTTGCCTTGTCTAGATGTGAGAGAATTTTATGAAAAGTCATGTGTGTGCTTCATAAACACACAGTTATGATCACCATGCTCCTACCCATTGATGCTTTATGCAGTGTTTTTAAAGTTCAGGCTGAGGGAGAATGGCAGACATTTCTGCCTTGTGGTGGCATAAATCTGGTTATGAAACAGCCTCGACTTCATGCCAATGCTTCTTACCTAAACGAGGAAATTAGTCCATCAGTGAGGAGGCTGGCTTTGTCTATTCCTGATGCATGTCCGGTTCCCTGCAACACAGTGCTTTACAGCATGCAGACCGGAATTGTGACATCATGCATGGACTGATTTTCTGTTCTGCGTTTCCTCATGTCAATTAAATTTTGGAATTATTTGACTCATATTTTCCAGTGATCCTTGCACCTTGAGTCTCTTCAAGTGTTAGGTTTATCACAGGAAGAGCCCTCGCTAATGGAAAACCTCCAAAACTGTGTAGCATTCCCTTATGCTCTAAAAAAAGAGAAATTATAAATATGGATTTTCACGATTTTTCTGAAAGATGAACATTCCCCTGAGAGAATGCCTGTGTGATGATTTAAAGTAACCAGATTCACTCACACCACATTTAGCTTTTCTTTGCATACTGCATACTACATGCTACATTTTACCCAAATCAGTGCCTCCCTCTAGTATAGGAGCTGGTTTTGAATACAGCCTTTGCACTGGCTGTTCTGCTAGCCAGTTAAAAGGAAGCAGGGGGAGATTTTTCTTGAGAGAATTTTATTTTTGACATTATATTTTGTGATTATGGCTGATACTGAGGCAGGATCAGTAAAGAGAGAGAAAATTGATCGAAGAAGCATATAATGAAATGGATGTGTACAGTCCATGGGGATATAGTTTATTGATTGACATTACTGCGATGCAAATGGCTCATACGCTAACATTTTATGCTCTCTGCCAAACTATCACAAAATTAAAGATTCTCACACTTGCTAGAAGTCTGCATTCAGTGACTGAAAGTGGGTAATAAAAAAAAAAAGATTTATACGAGATGGAATAATATTCTCATTTAGGTCCAGTTTTTAATCTTCCTCTACAGATCTGACTGATGGAGCTAACTTAAATTCCAAAACCACAGATTCCTAACTCTTCATCCAAAAAAATCAGGGTACAAACACAGAATATTTAGTTGTTTGAGTCGATAGTTCATTAGAAGTGTGAACGTTACAGAGGACATTCAAATTCATACTTCGTTGCACTGTATGGTGTGGCACAATCAGACTGCCTTTAACAAACAACCAATTTATTGGGGCCTTTCTTCTGGGAGGACAAACAAGTCTCTAGTGTGCTTCAGTGTCTGTTTGTCCTTCTTCATGTCCTCTCTGCATGTGGTGATACAGACACCATACATCGAGTGGCCTTTGGCTCGGGGGGTGTTAGGGCTCAAGAGGAGCAGAGGACTGAAAATGGTGAAGACTTGCCCCGAGGCAGGCTCTCTAAGAAAGCGTAATGAATGATGATGATGCGAGCAGGATTGCAGATGGGCTCTAAATGTTTACTCACTTATCACCTTTTCTTTCAATGAACATTGTGCAGAGGAACATCCAAGAATTCACAATGCCTTCTGGGTAAGATGTGGTGCTGGAGTGTTCACATGCTCTTTCATCCATTAAGGGTCAGTCTTATTAAAGTCCCTTGAGTTTTGAGAGTGTTGAAACGACACTTAAGATGGATTGCTGAGGCAAAGTCACCCATGGCTTGTTAAAGTGCTGCTGGCGTACCCCGAAGGCCTTTCCTGACTCCCTACCATCTCTCATTTTCACATATCACATAATATTCACATAATATAAAATTATATTGTCAGTCTTTAAATAGAGCAATCTGCATTTTCTAAAATGTGCAGAATAAATGCTACACATGATTATCTATATAGATAAATTTTATCTTGCCATCCAGACAGTTTACATTCAGTGTGAAGGTCCTGATCTGGTTCTGTTCAAGGTCCTTCCTGCAGCTGGAACTTGATCATTCAGACTTTTCTTTCTCTCAATCTTGGCACTGGAACAGCACAGAAAGGCAGGATCTTTAACTTTTGACAAGCTTAGCTTAAGTGTGCTGAATGCGTTTTTATGTGCATTGTAATTGAATTTTAGTTTTTCCATTATTAAAAGGTGTCACTGAAATGTTGTTTCTGAGCACTGCATACCCTTTCTGTTTAAGATCAGGGAAGGAGAGGAGTGAAGAAAACATTCTTCCTTAAGAAAAAACACATTGCCTCACATGCTTTTCAAAAAGAAAGCAAGTTCAGCCTTCCTTTCATGTAATTCAAGTGGACAGTGATTTGCACATTACATGCACATTGTGATCCAATCACTCCCAGTCTGAAACTGCTATGAGCTATGCCTCTCTTATTATGCTTGTATGCACCAGCACATGTCAAGGCCTGGGAGATCCAGATTTCTTCTCTTTAACAGCTTAATTCAACACTGATAGGAAGCTGTGTGTCCACAGTTCTGACACTAGATGGAGCTGTTGTCAAAAGATACTTGGCTATGTCTCATGATCAGCAGCAGCCAGGAATTTGTCCACTTTGGATTTGATTAAGAAATAACGACTTTGTTTATTAATAGTACAGCAGAGCAAGAAGAACAGTTAAACGGTTAGATTACAACTAAATGTGTATTAATTACTACCGACAGTGAAACTTGCAACACATGGTTTCATGCTGGGTTAATCAATTTGGGAACATGCCCAACTCATCAGGTCAGCAGATGAAACTGCTCATTTAGTTTGTGGGCCCATCAGCAGATGATGCAAATGATGCAGCTTTTTCCATCCCGCTGATAGCACCATTACCCCTCATTCAACCAGATGGATGAGTGCCAACTCTCACAGTCAGAGCAGTGCTGGACTCACGCTGGCACTCTCACTCTCTGAGACAGTAATCGGACCTTATCGCTGTCAGGGGGGAAAGCCGTGTTAATGTGGTGTGATAACCCAGTAGAGAGTTTACTGTTTTCAGTGTGTTTTTCTCATGTGAGGTGAGGCCTCGGATTACAGTGCAAGAGTGTGGGAGAAAAATATGACATATTATGAAGGCCCAAAAGTCTAAAAAGGAAAGAATGTGATCAACAGATACACCTGCAGTTTTTCATTCATATGCATTTCTGCTCTGTCTCAACAGAGGGCGACAATATGCTACACATTAACCATACTGAGTGTACTGAAAGATTGTTTTCTTTTATGAGTAAAACCATTTTCATCGTGGTCCATCTCATGACCACAGCATTGTTTTCACTGCACCAAAAGCTTTAAGAAGCTTAAGTACCGGCTGTCTCGGTGTGTTTACTGCCCTCTGAATAACAGCAACCCTAACTTTCCATAATGTTACTCTTCCCTTCTGAGATTTTAGCACCTGTTAAAGGATTTTGTTATTGTGATACAAATAAATAATGATTTCCATTTATGCCATATAGCCCTGAAAAAATGGCAGTAATATAAAATACCAGGCTAAATAGATTTTACCTTTAGAAATTGAGTAATGAACATTAATTTCTACCACTGACACATACACAATAAATATGATTAACCAATAATATACTAATATTACTATTTATAATGCAGACATTTCAACCACATTAGCTGTTACAGAAGAAACAAACTTAGTGTTTATCAAATCCCATTAAACTTTATTTCATTGAGTGTACATATTCCATTTCACATTTAACATCATGAAAATGACTCTGATTGTAAAAATACACAGAGATATCGACATTTCATATCTGACAATAACACCATCTGAATACTTAATGGAGTGTACCATTACCATTATGCAAAAGCTCACATTCTCAATGTGATACAGGAGGCAAAGCAGCTGTCACTTACACTGCAGGTACCCAACAACAGAACAACCAGAATTTTTACATGTACTGCCGTCTATACAAAAATGAATCTATGTACACAAACACAGGTAATTTCATATTTACAGTATTTAAAATAAACAAAATGTATCTGGTCTATATACCAAAACAGTGCTTGACAGAGTGAACTTAGCTTAGCATAGTTTTTGTCTATGTATGTCTGTTTACATGTACTGCAGGTGGAATACCATGATCCAGTGATGAAATGTTGCATGCTATTAATAATATGTGTTCACACCATGCAACATTAAATACTGACAATGATTATCATTTTAATATATCAAACTAACAAAATTATTGCACAAGACGAAATGTTTCTTTGTAATATGTTTACTCACACTTAATGCTGCATGAAATGTATATATTCAGTATTTAACCTTAAGCCACTTAACCTGGATACAACTTCCTCCTTGGCACATAATATACTTGTGTATCAAACATCGAAGAATATTATGTCACTATAAGGGGACAAATTAGAAAAATATTTATCTATAATTTGGGTTCATATATTTCTATAGGAGAGGTATTTTACTATATGCAAAAAACAAACAAACAAACAAACAAACAAACAAACAAACAAAAAAAACCCCTCATTTAGCAGTATTTTCTTCAGCAAATCTTACATTCATAATGGCTCCATGTCAAAATAGTTTTCTATACCATCTTACTCATTCACACTCTCCATCGAGACATGACCACACAGACTTCATCTTCTCCCCTTTGGCCTTCTCCTTTTATTTAAAGGTATAACAAATAGTTTGTAACTCTAACCTGATAAACACAATCAGTGTTTCCCCTGTACTGCCTGCTTTCTTTTAAATTTTGCTTACATACACTGTTTGTCTTTAATCTCCTGACTAACGAAGAAGACCGCTGCATACAGGAATCATAGGATCTCTGAGAATATAAAAGGTTTATGTACATGTGTATTGTTTGAAACACTGATGTACTGTAAAGCAGTCCTGTATTGTTATAAATAATGGGTAATAAAAGCAAATAAAGCATGTTTTTGTTTTGTCTGTTTACTCTACAAGAATATACATTAATACACCCAAAGTTTATATAACTATTAATATGTAGAATGTATCTCATATGTGTGGATTAGCAGCCTATAATACAAACCTTCCCTTTGGTGTCAATGAACCAATGAAAACAAATGAAGCTGGAGGGCTTGACAAAAAAAAAGTGAAGTGAAAGTGAAGATTTCGCCCTTCATGCGTAGCTGAAAAAAACAAACAAACCTGTGGTTACCTAACAATTAATAGCTCAAAGGACATAAAGGTGGAATATAGAGTAAGTACTTCTGGCTGATACTGAGGTGAAGTTTGTATGGAGGGTCAAATACCATCTGTCCTACAACCTTTCACAATTCTCCTGACGGTTTGTTTACAAAATGTTATGTCCATTAAATGATCTGAATGGTTAAAATTCACATTCATCGTGTTTTATCATGTGTCGCTGTTGTTTTGAAGAAGAAGAAGTTGTGGTGTGTATGAGAACACCTACAGTATACCAAAGAACTGACAACTAAGGATGCAGGTGAAACTTGCCTGTGCACACCAGCACAGCTGTTAAACGTGTACAATTTGACCTTTGCCCTTATGATCAAATTGAGGAAATGCTCCATGAACCGCCCTCTAAAACTTGTTATTCTGAGCTAGTTTCCCCTATACCTAAGCGATTTCACTGATTAGTTTCCACTCTCTGGCTGAAAGCAAATGCTGTAGTGTTTGGTTCAAACTCTGCAGCCATTGCACATAATTATCCATCCAGATTTAGTCCCTATTCTAAACTCTGCTTGTCTGCTGATGTACAGCGTGTAATCCTGACAGAGAGCTATCAGGATTGCGGCAGTACTATAGGCCAATAGTGGCCTTGCCCACTGTAGGCTGAAGATACTCATTGTTATGACTTCACTCTTAGTCAGGTCAGCAGGTTGAAAGTCACCTATCACTAAAAACTTGAGGAAAGCAGAAACAAATACAACCTGGTCAAACTCATTCCTCTCTCGTCTTCTAACAGCTCTCCCTGAAACAAGACAGGTTAGCTGAGAACAAAGGGATCTGGCAAGTCAAGGTGTAAGTAAAAAAAAAAACAGTAGAGAATCAGGTCATAGTCAGGACACAAGCTGGATAATATCAAATTATTAGACAATTTTATGCCAAAATCCAGTCAGATCAAAATGACCACTTTTTATGCTAGCACAACTCCTCATCCTCTGCCTCAGCAAGGTGAGGAGGACATTTGTTCATACTCTGGACACTTGAGGAGAGCAGGGTAGTTGGAGGAGTTCATTGGGAGGGAGGCCTCAGAGGAGATGGAGGAGGGACTGCGACCACGTCCGGCCCAGGCGTCTGGATGGAGGAACTGTCCAGAGTAATCTGAGCAGTTGCTGAGGCGAGGCCGGTAGAAGCCCTGATGGGGTCGATACATTTCCTCTGCTGTGTAGCGCTTCATGAACAGGTACACTGACATGACACCTGCTGTCTGGGAGGGGAGAGGAAGCAAAGAGACACAAAGTTTACTTTTGTTTGGTAATATCCTTCTACTATACTTCTCTTTCCTGTGTTGAATTATTTCACGAATTGCACCAAATATATAACTGCAGACTTTGCTCAAATATGTACTTATTATATTTGATGATTAATACTTTTGCCCAATAATCATCAGCAGAAATCAACCCCCTGAAGTGACCACTTGAATCACTGCTTCACTGAATGTGTTCATGCAAGCGTGCATGTGTGACTGTTCTGCTCCTGTGTGGATTTTTCTTTCTCCTGTTTTTTTTTTTTTTAATGAGATCATTGCCAACATAAATGCATGTCAGAATTTCATAGAAAAAAAAAACATTTCCTGTCAGTGAGACATCTTATTATTGTGAATAGCATCAAAAGCAGCTTGCAGACCTTCACTGCTTGGCAAAGGCACAATCAATCATCCCCAAAAAAACAGAATAAACATATGAATCATAGCTTATTAACCCTAAATTATCACAAGGACTATTCTTTTACAACACAATGCAGTTGTTCATATCTGAAGGAAGGTTCCAACACATAATTTACATCCGTCACACAGAAAAAGTGTGGTTTTATGATGAGACAGAAAGAAGTAGGCTAAACATAAAGGTTTAGAGGACAAGTTTTGACGCATGCTTGTAAAACCCAGCCAGGCAAAATACAGTCTTATATTTTCCATAGTTGGTGGTTGACTTTACCTCCGTCAGCAGGAAGGAGATGGCAGCAAAGGCAAATGACCAGCCGTACTTGTAACTGAAGTAGGCCTCATTAGTTTTGGTTCTGTTCAACATTTCATCATTAATGTTGGAGATGTACAAGACCAGACCAACTACCAGAGAGAGACCTGAGGGAGGGAGGCAGGAGATAGAACTCAATGACAGTGGCTAGAAAGGGATGTTCAATTAAAAGATAGATAGATAGATAGATAGATAGATAGATAGATAGATAGATAGATAGATAGATAGATAGATAGATAGATAGATAGATAGATAGATAGATAGATAGATAGATAGATAGATGGATAGATAGACAGTTTGTTAATTATTAACTTGTATATGTTGAAGAAAAAGCCAAAGAAAGTACCTGACAGGATGAAGAAAATTCCAGAGACGAAGGCCAGGATGGTGCGATGGGGTCGAATGTGGCCGATATTACTGAGTACAAAACCAATGAACATGAAGAAGAGGCTGACCAGAGGGAAGGGTGTAGCAGACCGGATCATCTCTGGAAGAAGACAAGAAGAAGTTCGTTTAGAACTGAATTAGGAACCTAGACTTTGACTGAATTGGATGTGAGATGTGCTCGTTACGCGCTGGTTGTTGCTACTTTGTTCTGGATTTTTCTCAGTTTTATGCATTTTCTTCAGTGACTTTCTGAAACTTCGAATGGAAGCATTTCCCCTTAGAGAAACAGCGTGGGGTTTTCCACTGAGGCTGGTCTTACTCGTCAAGTCAGCGTTTCACGGATTCAGGACGTGGTTCTTTCTTTATATTAAGATGGAGCTGAACCTCCCTGCTGTGAGCGAATGGTATAGCATGTCTGTGATACTTCTTTCCCATTGTGTTTTCCATTACACGAAATGTTTCCCTTCCAGCTAAGTGGGCCAGATGTTTAAGGCCATAATCTTAACTGAACTGGCTATTTAATTAGTTGGGTAAAGATTGTATTGTGTGGTAAACTTGCCTATTACAACCTACATTAGATACCCAACACCACATGAGTTCTTTTAAAAAGTTAAAGTGAGTGAGTTTCTGGATTTGTGATGAGTCTGAAACAAACGAGCAAATTCAGGAAAAGCTTGAGTTCTAAAAAAATGAATAATAAATAAAAAACAATGGCAGGTAAAGCCATAGAAAAAATAAATTATTGCATAAATGCAGCTTTAGTGTCAATTCTAACGACAAAGCTGCATGATAAGACAGAGGAACTCTGCCATCATATATCAATACATCAAAGTCATGTGACCTAATGTGATTGGACAGGGCCTGTATTAACTCTTCATGCTGTGAGCATCTGAGTTACTATTTCTGTACCCCACCCCATCCCATCTGCGTCTATATGAAATCCAGAGTTACAACTAGTGCATACAGTATGTTAATTTAATTTTAGCAGTATTCCTGTGTAGCAGAACCGGCCTTTAACTGACCCCTTCTTTCCCTCCTTTGCTGGTGATACTCAAGGGAAATGGAGGTGTAAACCCGCCAACCGATTGAATTGTAGACCATCTGGTTTACCTATAATGCAAACTGATTTCGAAGAGAGAAAAGATGTCTGGACAAGAGACATCTCCTCCATGTTTTCTTTTCAGGGAAGCCAGGGACACAGACACCTCAACATCAAAGGTGGCCTTCTCCTCACCTTCTCCTCACTATGTTTCTCATGGCAATGCTAATTCTCTCCTGATAGCCCCAAGAGTGACAAACGCCAGGCTCCAGAGGAACATCCACAAACATCAGCAAATGCTGATGGGTCGTAAACCGGACATCCATTGAGGCAACTTGTGTATGCTTGTGTGATTTTCCTCAACACTCCAAGATAACCAGACTTTTATGTTAAACTTAACTTTTCATGTTTTCAACTTGCAGGACTCGGGGTACGCATAATATTGATGTTTTTCCCGTATCTCTGACCTGAAGTATGACCAAGTTTTGATTTTAACGGTTTTATAAAAGTTTGTATGAATTGTCACCACAAAACCATACTGCCATCCAGAGTTTCCTAACCGTCAGATTGAATATGCTTGACTTGGCACATTTATCGATAAGTAACCGTAATCGTGTTAATTATTTTGACAAATATAATCTGCCTCTCTTTATTCCTACCTTTATGTTTGTATTAGTTATTCATTGAGTTATTATACCTGTTGGGTTAAAACTGTACCATGATTATCATTTAATGTTTTCACCCAACCATAGAAAGTGTCTAATGCATGCTGTGAACAGTGTTGAAATGCCATTGAAAATTGGTCATTGAAATTATATGTGATTGACCATAGTGAGAAGCAGATGAGCCCCTCGTATGATTCTTTGATTAGTTCAGCTCCATGAGGCGAGATTACACCGCGCGTCACAAAGAGTCTCCCGTGATTCGATGGCCTGCCTTTCGACACGCCCCGGAGCGACCTTTAAAAACTGCGTGTAGTGCGCGATACAGTAGTAGATTAGTAGATTTTCAGTAGATTTTTGTTTCTGTTAGTTGGTTTTAGTCCTGTTCTTTTGTTTTCTTTTCACGTCTAGTTACTCTCAGCTGAGTTATTTTCTTTGCTTTTGTCTTAAGTTTTGCACAGTCGTTTTGCTCCTTCAGTTTTCGTCTTCGAGCTACTCCAAGCCATTCCGGGTAGCATAAATAATCTTCAGAAGACGTATTCTTATAATTTGCCGTAAACCTTAAAGTTAACTTCGTCTTTAACCCAACGTTTTGTTTTGTTTTCATTAGTAAATTTAGGCAAGTAATACTAATTTCGTAGCCTTCTTCGACTGGCCATCGAAGAGACTCTTAATTTGTACTATCAGTCTAAAATAATCCGTCACGGACTCAACCGAACCAAACCCTGCGGCCAGCTGTTGATCCTTGGTCCGGTTCACAATCATCCGGAGCAGTCCATCATCTGTAACCGACCGCCGAACCAGTTCCAGAGACGCCCCGTTCCGCACCAGTTTGTCATCTTGGAGGTCTGGGCCTTCCACTAGACCACCAAGTAGATCGAGCCGCGGACGAACATCTGGAACGTCTTCGAGCCAGTTCGGAGCAGAGCACAACGGGACGCCAGCAACCAAGTAGGCACGCTAAGTGGGTTTGAATAAGAGTTGGTCCGTGAGGTTAAGATTAGGTCAATTCGTCCAAATTCTCTCCATTAATCGTTCTTTCCCTTAACTCCGCGTTCGCGTCCCCATTACTCCTTTTAGACTGCCTCTCACTATCGCCAATTTATTTACCCTTGTGTTGCCATAAGTTTCTTGTGTGTTCTGTCATATCACCTCCCATCTTCTGTCTTATTGTTCATGGTACATTACCCATTATCCACAATTCTGCTTAATAAATGATATTTTGATTTAAGTCCTGGTTAGACGGTGTCCTTTTGAACTGAATATTTACGATCCCTGTATCCAGAATTTACACTTCAGGTTATCAGACTGGTTTACTGTTAGTTCATTCGTTAGTATTTATCAGCGTTATAGCAGTTAATTCCTGCAGTCCTTCTTAGCTGAGGAAGGTGGTGCCCGACATTTTATCAACGAATGCAACATCAAATTAAGGTAGTACACACTACACCTGGAAGTACACTTTAATTTATAGCAAAACCATTAGGCAACAAACACTTTTCAGTGGTATTATTTGCTGGATTTTAACTTTCAACTCGAAAGAAGCCAATTAGCTCTATGTCCAGGGAGTGATTTCTTTCTGTCATCTACCTCTTTCACATTCAACTTTCTGTCACTATTTCATCTCCTCTTCTGTTTCTCTCTTCCTTAGAGTACTAAAAAGAATAATCACCCCTTTGAAACTCATTACTTAGTATCTTAAGTGTGTTATTCACTGAATCTTAGAAGCTATTTTAATTTTTTTGTGCAAACAGAATAAGCAGATTGGAAAATGGATGAATTAATTAATTTTCCTGGATAACCAATTGCCCTTGACCTTGTCTGCTTCACTTAGCATGTTATGACAACCTTTAGAGAAGGCTGAGATGCATGTAAGTGCCTTATTATCTCTATCTTCTTTGAAATCAAAGACCATCTTTGGAGTGCTTGGACAGCTTGAAAACATGGGGGATAGGAGATCTGGAATTGGGGGTCTTGAGTCTGGAGTCCCAACTGCTTTCCTACACATTACCATTACTTATGTGTATCCATGCGTGTTCACCCTCTACAATATGAAAATGGCACCCATACATTTTTCATACACACCCAGCTCTTGTCTTGAGTGGACTGGCCTTGGGGATTGGTCCAGGAAAAGCACAGACCTCATAGTTGACAGCATGGTGCAGAGGTGTAGACTCAAGTAACATGACTTGTACTTGGGCAGGCTTGTCATGTATGTGATGACTTTAGACTTGACATAACAAAATCAAGAGAGGCTAACTCTAAGATGCATTGCAGTCCCCGTCAACGCCAACCCTACTGTAGCATTGGCCTGGAAAGGGCTGCAGACAGACATGTGCTCCCTCAGTGACACATGGTGTTACCAAACACTTCTTCCACCTGCCAGAGATGAGGTTCACTGGAAGGGTGTAATACGAGCCCACCCCGCCTGTTCAACCCAGTGGAAGTGAGGAGAGTGCTAGTGTTGCAACAATGACAAGACCCCTCACCTGGCTTCCCACAGGTGACCATTACCAGTTTTGCTCATTTGGCTACCTGGTAGACTGGAAGTTAAATGCCAGGACTCTGGTGGAGGGTAAATGCATGTAAAGACTGCTTACAAGACAATTCCATTTACATAGGCTCCCTGAGTGTTTGCACATAAGTTCCATCTGTTAGTGGGCATCGTTATCAGCTCATATAATAGTGGAGTGTGAACAGTTACTTACTCAGGACGCTAACAGTGGACTCAGAGGTCATCTGGACGTTAGTGGGCATCACATACTCTATGGTAAAACATCGCCCTTTTTCCTCCCCTAGAATCAAAAAAAAAAAAAAGAAAAGTTGAGTGAAATTAGGACTCAGCTCTCCACAAAACTGAGTAAACTCATAATTATCCTACTTGGACAAAGAAAGGTCAGACACAGAAGCATTTGCAGTATGCTTTCAGAATGCATAGACGTCTTGCATGATGATGATAAAACCTTTCCTGGCAAAACATTATGACTGTACATAACAAATGTCAAGTTTTCAGTAACTAGACATGATTTATTTCCACGTGCTGGCATGGGTAAACATTGTGTGGTGGCTGTGATACAGCTGCAGCTTATTTCATCTGTGAATCTGTTGAATGCCACATAAAAACAACGTCACAGCAAGTGGCAAATGAACATCGTATCAACAGCCTGCTTCAAACTGTACACACTGTCTGCTGTCAGTATGTACGAGGAACACAAAGCATAAGATTTTAGCACCTTCCCCATTATCACTTTGACAGATATAGTATGAAGTCAGACACCAAAACACACACAAATACATATTAGAATAGGGGATATTTTGTGGTGCAGCATATGTAATTAGCTTTCAAAATGCATGTTATGCGCTAATAATGCACAGCAGAACAATACATAAATGCTGCTATTAAATATCATGATGATACACTGGCTGTGTTTTAGACAGTTACCGATGGAGCATATAAAGACTGAAACGTGTTGGAAAATTGTAAAGTTTGGAAGGTTCCAGTTGCTGCTTCTCATCATATTAAGGAAAAATACGCATCAGTTTTGTTACATGAAGCAGTTGATTTCTGGTTATTTAAAAGGACATAGGATTTCATGCTTGTTTTCCCTTTGAGGGCATCGGTACAAGCTCTCCTGGCAGCAGGCATTCAAGGTTTCATTGTGTTTTGTAGTGGAAGCTGGTCACCTCACCTGAAAAGACCCTGTCTGCAAACATCATCAGAGGAAATACAGTTTAACAAACAAAACATGGACTTGCGCCTGCTTCATACATCAAATATTAGGCTATGCATTTAATGTGTGTGACTACTGTTTGTTTAGGCCGTCATCTGGTGAGTACAAATCAATGACGAATTGAGCTGGGTCACAATCTGGGTTTAATGCCTCTGCTAAACAACCTCCTGTCAGAAACCCTGGAATTTAAATCAAGGGACGCTCAACAGAACATATAAAACATGAAGGCAAGAACAATCTGTACTAGAGATGTGGAGGATATGCAGGCAATCATAAGTCTGTCAATTATCTTTCTCCCACTCTTGTTTTTTATTTGCTTTCGCTTTTGCCATAAAAGGAAACCATCAACACAGGGAGAGGAAGGCCTCTGTGGTTCCTCAGGGGTCCTCTCCCCGGGTTATCAAAGCATCACTTCCCTTCCCTTCACTTGGAATGCTTCCTTATTAAAAGTTAAGATTGTGCTGTAGCATGAGTGTGAGGCTACAGTGTTTTTTATATGTACAGAATTGCAGCTGTAATTCTCAGACCTTTCAAACATAACTGCAACAGAGAGAAATAATGACTCTTACATAAAATGTTGATAGTGCTTTCACGCAGCAGACATAATGCCTCGATTTCAGTCAGTCTTGAACGACTCCAGAAACACCACTACTCCAGACTTGCAATGAAAAATATTTATTGTGGAATAGATGAAAATAAATGAAACATTATGTACATTTTTTTAATAATGAGGTCTAGAAGCTACTGCAAAGCTAGAATATGGTAATACTAAAATGGATTAAATCTATTACTCAATGCTATGGGTATTCTTGCAGTCTGCAGTACATAAGCAGTCAGAATGACAGACTGTAAGCGCTCGCTGTATGGGTAGAGATCCTCTACCTGAACTCGTGGCTGTAACTAAATGCTAACAGCCAAACACCCAGTGACCTCAAACCAACATCAATACCAGCCAAAACAACACACAACCTCATTCATGTTCTCTGCGTAACAACATACTGTGACCATGTCCAGTAATTGTTTCTGGGTCAACTAGAACAGTTAAGTGGGCAATAAGGCCACTCAATTGCCCCTAAAACACACACTGGGCCATTAGTGCATTGATACTGTAGCAATGGCCTGCTATGTGGTAGGAGAGCATCTGTTACCTAATCACAGCTGGACTGAATACATATGTGACTGAATGATTAACCCTGAAAAAGGACAGCGCAGGCCATTTGTGGCAAAGAAATTAATGGAACAATACAACCATAAATGTAACAATATTACAAGATAAATTAAGCAGTAGATATATTTGCAAAATCAAAGCTTTTCCCATTTTTATATCCGATTTTCAAAAAGGCCGAAACAGAAATATCGAGTGTAATAAATGACAGATTCTTGTTTGAACATCGACAGTACACATCCAACAGGAAGAACACAGAATAATGGCACAGTTAACAGTTGCATTAACAGAGGGAGCAAAGGGTAAGAGCGAAAATTGATACCTTGTTTACTCTGGGGCAACACTCGTCTGGAGAGCTGTGTCTCTAAGAAAGGAATGAAATCTAACAGTTAGTGCTTCCTTTTTTCCAATCAAGATCTTCAAGCATGCCTTTGTGGTGTTGGAGCTGGGGAGGAACAATATTTTAAGGCCAAAAGGTGCTAAAGCATGCACTTAATACTTTTTATTTCCTCTTGAGTGCTACGGTGGAAAAGAGATGCAGGTCAAAAGGAAGGAAAAAGAAAAAGCAGAACTGAAGGTTTTCTGCATCAATCCAAGGTGCTGCGGGTGCCACAGAACAGACGTCAGCCGCTGGGTAAGTCGTCAGGAAAGATTTCAGGTAAAGCCAGTCTTTCAAATGGAATGAAAATACTTTCAAGGATGCAGCCCTAAGTTAGAGTAAAGTGAAACCAAACATGAATATTAAAGTACTGGTCGTATCGCTGCACAGAGGTCAAGACAAAGTTAAAACATTCATGCACAAGTAGCCAAACACAAAGCAAAAACGTAGTCATCTACACTTTCTGCAGTCTTGAGGTTCGAGAGGAGGAAAGGCGAGAGGAAAGAAACACAGGCGACTGAGCAACATGTGATACACATTATAGAGAAAACTAGACACTGAGGCAAGCATTCACCAAAGGTTTGTGCAGGACAGAGCACATTCAAACAGCACTGAGTGAGTGAAACATGTTTCTGACTGTTGGTCAGAAACATTCAGCCTTTTGGAACTGATCATTATTAAAACCTTTTAATTCAAACTATATGTACACTTCAATATATTTTTATAAAGATCATGGTGGTGCTGCTGAATTCACAAATACTTCACCAATTATGATCAATATTTACCACTGATTATAATCAATGAGTCACTACCTACTGGTCATAAAGCTTTGTCTCTGGGCAGACACTGTTGGAATAAAATGGATGTCCTGACTGAAATAAGACACATTTGATTTACCTTGCCTTGAGAAGAGAGGGATTAAAATACTTCATCTCTATGTTTCAGACTTGATACTAACTCACCGGCCAAGAAGCAAACCCTCCAGAGGCCAGAGTGGAGAGACATGCGTATCTCGGTGCTCTGGTTGAGGGGAAGGATGACGCCCTCCTCCAGGTAGAGCCAGTAGTCGGTGCTCACGGCGATGCCCAACAGGCCCAGGGCGCAAACAGCGAACACGCTGCTCAGCAACGTCAGCGCCTTCCTGCCACATAGGCTCATACCACAGCCTCAACAGCAGGGGGGGCGCCGCCAGCAAAAAGGAGAACTGGAAGAGGGACAGAAAGAAAAGCATCTTCACTGAGTTCAGCAAAGTTAAAAGGAAGCAAGTTATCATAAAAGTCCTCCTGAGACAGGATCAAACCAGCCCTGAGGGAAGCGCATGGCAAAGCTTTAAAAATGAGAAAAACATCTCTGAGTAAGAAAACTACAATGACATTTTCCAAAAAAAAAAAGCTGGATTTTTTTCTCTGCAGAATCACCATCATCTGCTAGCTGAAAAACAGTATCACTTCTATACAATGCAAAACAACTGGATTTGAGGATGTTCTTGACTTGAGCAACTGAAACTGCTGTTTTAGCTGTCACAAATGGGGACAAATGAAGGTACTATGTAAACAGACTATTCAAACCAGGATATTTTTTAATATCCATATAATTAAAACATGACTATGTGAGCAATGGCTTTGGGGAGCTAGATGTTCAGTGGCTGCGACTGTGCACCAAAGACCCTAAATAAACAGCAGATGACTCAAGTCAGAGGGAATGAATGGAAAGTAATAAATGGGAATATGATTATAGATAGCGCTAACAAAGGACTTTAACTCCTCTTGGCTGACAAAGAAATCTGGGAAAGATTCCCTCTCCTCCAAATCTCTCATTAGAATTTTGTGCAGGGCCAGTGGCTTTGTGGGCCATGTTTGGAAAAACACTATGCAAAGTTTTTCATTTGACTGCTCTCATGTTGCCTCCAGCCAAACAACAAAACAAAACTGCAGTATTACTGGTAATGCTTATAAAGAGAACTGCAAGATTTTGTTTTTCTATTTCACTCATTTGCTGTTATAATCACACACAACTCAAAATATGTGAAATAAATTTCTGCTCTGTTACATCTAGTGATGCAGATGCAGCATTGCAGATGGTGTGCAGTATGTGTCAGCATATGAACGTGTGCGCCGCTCGCACAAAGCGATGGATCTGTTCCTATGGTAGCTGATGCCCACATTTGCCGGAAGCTGGAGCAGTGGAGGTTGCTTGGCATGGGATATGTGTTGAAAGGAATTGATTTTACATAATGAGTTCTCAGTGGGTTGCCACGTTAAGCACCCGCTGGGGGACTGGAAAGATTGAGTGAATATGTGAAAGGATTTTGAAATTTTCATAAGATTCGTGGCATGTATTTCTCTCCATGGATCAACTTCTTGTATCACGACTAGATGTACAACCTCAGTACAATAGAGTAGGGATATCTCCACAAATCTGCCAGCTTGCAATGCAGAAACAGCATCTCAACAGGCAGAACAGTTAGAAAAAGGGATGAGGTGTGGTGCTGATGCTTAGAAGTAAAGCTTTTAAGAGGATGCATAAGCCACCGTTTCAACACCACGTATGTTTTCAGCAAAGCAGAGGAGGCCATGACACTAAACATGTTTAAATGTCCTGCGTCTGCAACACATGCATCTCAGAGATTAGACAGGTTGTGGACATCTAGTCTTAGATTCTTACATACAGTCAAAAACAATCAGATATCATAGAAAACAAGACAAATTAATCAACTCATTTTGTCCATATGGTTAAATTGTGTTAAATACATAAACCCTGTGCAGGATATTCATATGCTCCACACCGCAGCCCTCTCATGGAAGTAAAGCCAGTTGCCCCACTTCTTAGATATAAAGGTTAATAAATCCTAGAAGACTATTGTAAGTCCAATACACACAACACATGAATAGGATTTGTATGTTCTACACTAGCACAGTCTTCTCTGCCCTTCCTTTCTATCGTGTATCTATTTCTCTTCTTCCTATGTAACAGGCCGCCACAGTGCAGTGTTAAGCCAAAGAAGTCTAATTTGAGCACAAAGCACCACAATAAAGGAGCTGCTGAGTGACACTGCAGCTGTTTTACAATAAAAGCTTTCCAGTGTAGGTTATGACTTTTGCTTTGAAGTAGGTACAGACTGTGCTGAATTACAGTCACCTGGATCGCTTATCTTTGCTTAATTAGGGACTAACTAAAGCTAGAAGTCCACATATGGACATTGTTGTTATTGTTGTTGCTTTTTTCTGTAACACAAGCAGCTTAGAAAAAGAGCTTGAGGCCCTTTTTCAAGCAGACATGATCAAGGTTAGCAACATGTTTTCCTGTGCAAGCAAAAGCAACTAACAAACCCCCCACTGCCTGCATTAGCCTGAGTAAAGAGCAACATGAACACAATGAGACCACTGCATGGGCCAACTAAAAATGTCTAAGTGCTCTCACTAGCTGGAACACTTTTTAGCATGAACAGCAGTTCATCTGATCTGTCAAAGGTCAAGGGAATAATAAGGGATTACATCAACAATTGAGGAAATGGATAAACAACAGCTGATTGACACCAACTAAACTTTGAGAGAGAATTAATGTGAGACTGAACAAAAAGCAAAAGGCTTCAAATCGACAAATCTAAACTCACACATACACACACACACACACACACACACACACACACACACACACACACACACACACACACACACACACACACACACACACACACACACACAGGTGTCATCACATTCAATTCTTCATGAATACTAATATTTCTTTCATTGTTCTGGTCTCTAAAGGATTATAAATGGCGACTGATCTCATTTGAGAGAAAAAAAAAAAAGGTTTTTTTTTTATTGAGAAATGTTTCCCATTAGATGTTCAAAGCCACTGTGACCAACAAAAAAGGCTTGTGGACCCTCCCTGTCTGCAAAGGGGTACACAAGAAAAATTCTCTCTCCTCCATAAACATGAGCATTTCCTTTAAAAACCTCTTTGAACCTGTTGGACTCGAGTTGCATAAACATGGTGATAAATTCAAGGTGATAAATTAAGCAGAAACTTTGCAATTGTAACTGTCACCCTCAAATGATCCTTTGTGAAAAAACACAAACTACATTTTTGAATTAATCAAGTTAAAATTCTATTAACATTCTCAGAGTTGTGGAAGACATAATATCCACAACAAAATAAAACATTTTTCAACAAGTGATAAATAATGTTCACATTTTTGACCATTAATGTGATACTGAACAAAGCCACTAGGGGTCCAGAGGCCATGCTGGCATCAAGTAAAGCAGAGGCACATCGCTGTTAAAGGGCACGTCATCACCAAAAGTAGGGCAGTCGTCCACAGTCTACTTCGTTAACATTCACCTAACCTGCTGTCAACCTTAATTTAAGTAGCTCACCACCAAAAATAGCACGTTTCCCGAGAACAATCGGGAATTCAGTGGAACAACAAACAGTAACACAGACGTCTCCACCCATTTAAAAAATTAAAAATGTATTGACTTAAGGAGACAACTTGTTGTAACTTAGACAAATGTGATCAACTCAAGACTCTGTATTTAGTGATCATCTGTCTGTCAGTGACGGTTAAACAATTTCAGATTAATAGACCCCTGTTTAGGAAAGCGCTTCAACAGAGAGCTGCAGTAAACAAAAAACAGTGAAAGAGAAAACAATATTTTGGGGGGTACACGATTCACTGTGGACTTCTCTTAACTGACTTGAAAAAAATTAATAAAATTTCTACTTTAAAGATAAAATATTACAATTAGTGTTCTGAAAAAAATATTAGCAAGTAGAGCTCTAAAATTGTAATTCAGCTAAATTACCTAAATATAGGCCACGACTGTGGTAAAAAGCCCCAAATGTCATTGCAAAACAACTGTCACCCTAATTTGTTCATCTCTGTCGAGGGTTTGTAAGCATCACAGCAGCTTTTTGGCGTGCTTACTGACCCAGCTACTGTGGCTGTTAGAGAGTGTGGCTGCGAGTGCAGTCCCTCTGTTGCCTCTGATGTGGACAGGCCACAAACACTGAGGGAGTTAGTAGCTGTTGGTTGATGCTGGCTGGAGGAGCCCAAGGACAATAGCACGAGAGAGGAGATATGTCATCAAGGCACGGACGCAGCTGGATGAAACTGGCGGCCCTCATCATCGGCCTGCTGAGATCTGCTTGTGCAGTTTAAGCAGACATACTTACATGGAAAACAGGACACATGCACACATTTATACAGTGAAACTGTCCACAGCCTCTGAATGTTTCCCTTACTTAATGCATCCTGGGCACTACAGAAGGAGTGTGGCACTAGTTATAACAGTATTGTTAAAAGCAAAGCCAGAATAATATAACTGACACAAAATCTACAACTGCTATGTCCAATGTGACTTTTTAAAACTATTTCACACAACTACTGTAGTTATACAGTAAAATTGTGTTTTCTTGCTGTAATAATATATGTCATACAGTTACATACTGTATATATAATAAGCCTACATGAGCCTCATAGACGGTCACACAAATCTTAAAGATCTTTTGGAATATACCAAATAATGGCTTACAAAATTAGACACTCCAGTTCTGACTGTAATTAAGTGTTTCTGTTTCACTTTTAACAGAGGCCCCGGAGCAGATGTACAAAGCATAATATTGCATGTCCAAATAAAATGCACAACAGCTAAACAACTCTTTTGTGCAGCCAGTAAGACTATGTCAACCCTTTGAGCATGAATGATTCAGTAGAGCCATGAAAAAAATGCATGTATGTATGTTTCATTTTGATGGACTCCGATCCGAACATAGTTGCCATTGTTGTTTTATCTGCTACCCCGATTATGCGATTCTGACAGTTAACTTTATATCACAGAGGACATCTTCTTTCCATATGCTCTCCTACATCAGCCAGTGTCTTTGAGCTATGCTGGCCAGTAGGGCGCTAACAAGCTAGAATGATTTCTCAGTGGTCTAATTCTGGAGGTGCCTCAGCCCTCCCTTGAAGGCATGCCTACCAAAAATGAAACGATGCATACAGTTGTTCAAGGCAAATCCCTGCTGTAGGCCAGACACTTACAACTTACAGCAAATCATCCAGTGAACAGCAGGGAGAGGCGGCGGCGGTGAGAGCTGTCAAGACAGAGCAGGAAGTTGAAATTTCTGTGTCATATTTCCACCTCCTCCACATTAAAACCTGGGGTTACTAAATCAGTCAACTGGTTACTAAATGTTGCCACACATTTGCGTATAAACAGTTGAACCAGCTGACCCAATGTAGAAGGTGTTGTCTTCCATCACCCTCAAGGCTCTAGAGCAGCCTGCATCAAAATTACAGTACATCTCTCGTTCTGCAATGTCGGATCATCTTAATTGGATGGGGCAGCTCTGGATATAGCCCAAGCCTTTCACGCTGTTCCAAAGGCAGTTCCCTTATGTCTTTTAGCAAATGATTTTGGCTTTGAGCTGTCATCCCCCGTGTATTCCTTCATACAGTATTACGATCAGAAAGTGTACCAAGAGCTCGTCAGTCATTTAATGTCTTCTGATGATCATAAATAAGTGATAGTAAAGATGCACTATGACAAAAAACTATGAATAAAATTACATAACTTCACTGCAAAAGATTCTGTTTGCTTTGCTAAAACATTGTGTGCATTAGGAACAATTGCCCTGAGCTACTTCATTCGGTGTAGACATATTTGAAACGAAGATAATAATAACTTGAATGACTTAAAGATGAGAGACAGGAAGTCTATTTAATCTAATAAAGCCAAGTGAATGGTACAGCAGTGATCTCTAAAAGGGCTGACACTCCATTGACTCAGGGACAAAAAACAGTCACCCTCAGCAGTAGCACTAACATCCACTTTCCCTTGCTTGTTGTGAGAACAAGTCTCCCATTTTTAAGTGCTTGACTTGGTCCTGTCGCCAGGCAACACTATACAGAAGAGGCCTCCGAATTAGTCAAGCATGAACGGACTGATGAGCGAGAGCCAAAACAAGGCCTCCTATGTGGTAGTGCTTTTTATGTTTTGGAGTGGGGAGGAAAACAGGAGAAAGACATAGAGTCACAAACACATCACAGAAGATTATTGAACAAAATAGATACAGGACATGTTACATGCAGTCATGTCAGTGTGCAGACATACAGAGTAAAGACAAGGTTTCACTGCAGATAGAGTAGATGCTATTCAGTCATTTAAATATGTGACCAAAAAACATTTTACACGAGTATATTCTAATAGTTACATAAACGCTATTCTGTGCACTTTAAACTACCTGAGTCTCTGTAAAGCCATTTAGTATAAACTACCAATCTAAATTAAAACCAAAAAGCGGATCACTGTCACACTTTATGGTGTTTAAAAATGGCACACCAGAGAGCACTGTGTTTACTTTTTTGAAGACATTCCCAGCAGGATGTTCCTTAGAGCGTGAGTGATCACTGAAGCTACTGAGGTGCAGCCAAGAGAGTAGGTGGATGCTATGGGGAATGCTTATTTACTGTGCTTAACACATTTGTTTTATTGTGCAGCATGCCTCAGACACACAGCAAGAATATCAAGTGAATTTACTAAAGGATTAAGAAAGGAAAATAAAACAGGACCCATTATGAATACTGCCTGGCCATAGATGCTCCTCGATATCTGACCTATATAATATACAGTCTCTTGAACTAATATTGCCATTAAGTAATATTAAACAAGTTGGATATCATTGATCTCATTGGGCATGTTCATGGTCTTCAACATGGTATTTGTAGCAGAGGTTTCTATTAATGATGACCTACAGCTGTGTTTTCTCGTTGGCAGGAGTGACAAATTGAACTGTGAACGGTGGTGTTGCTCAGTTAACGAGACACAAGGGTGGAGAAAAAATGGACGAAGACTGCACGGTTTTAATGAAAGGACACATGGACAGAACTGTAAAGCTTTTGGTGACAGTCTGTGGATTCTTGAGCCTTTGAAAGTAGTGGAGTGTAGTTTTTGACAACAGATGAGATTCTGCATTAAACACAAAGCAGTGCCTGCAACATTTTGGTGATGGCATCTGCCAAAAGAAGGGAGCGCTTCATATTAAGGTGCACATATTCATTATTAACTCGCTGCTAATTAGCGTGCATATTAGTAACATACTGGCTGTTTATTAGTCATTACTTACTACTTATTAAAGATGTATTCTGCATGACCATATTGTATAACTAAGAGTTTTCCATCAGTAACCTCCTAATTATTGTTTATTGATAGTAAGTAAGATAGTTAGTGAGAGCTGTATAATGATGATTAAGGAGCCAGTATAGCAATGTGCATGTTAATAGGCGACTCGTTAATGTTTTATGCAGTGCTTCCTTTTTTGACTGATGTCATCATTAAAATGTGGCAGGCACTGCTCTCAGCTTAATGCAGTATCTCATCCGTTATCAAAACTGCTAACTTCAGCCACATATGGCTGGCAGTCAGTGAATAAAGAGCCAATATGCAAATACAACTTTTGAAGGTCTGAGTGAAACTGAACAGACCCTAAACTGGTACACAAATGGTATTTTTCCATCTTTAAGTCACAGTCTGAACTACGACCACACTGTGTCCAGATAACATGGACAATCTGTTATAAAAATTAAAGTTTCTTTGCAACACGTAGCTTCTCATCTGTAGGGGGTGTGAGTAGCCAGAGCGCAGCCTGTAATGGACAGTGGCTACAAACCTTTTTTTCTTAGGCAATGGCAGAAAAACAATCCCCTACATCCCACGCCATCCCTGCCAAGACCGTTGCTTCAGCAGTATTTGTCTGACTGACACACTGAATACTGACTGCCAGCCAAGCAGGCCCGTGGGCTGCCTGTGGCTGAAAACACAGTCCAGGTAAATCACACTTTTTTGTTAATGACAAAGTACTGAAATTGCAGATTAAACTCAAGATTTGTTTAATTTCAGATAGCTTCATGGAACAGTGCTGCTTTAGTAAATGAGAAGGAAATGTAATAAGACTTTCAGTTAGAAGACATGCAGCCTCTAAAATCACAAAAGCATCAATTTATACAAATTCATTATGAATAACACAATAAATCTAGGTGACGAAAATGCCTTCACATCTTTTCAGATGATTTAAAGCTCTTGTATCATTGTCACTCCTGGTCAGTGGTTAAATAAACCAGTGTGTCATTCAGCCGGAATCTATCTGTTGGCTGCATCCTCTGTAAAGTAATCAGAGCCAGCTGTTTGTTGCGCGTGCCGTTTAATCCTTGGCTCGAGCCCAAATCGCTGTCCGCGGTGCTGAACCATCACACACGTTTCCGCGCTGAGCTGTCCGTCAATACTGAACTCAGTCCATTGAGTGTTATGTGAAACAAGAGTGTAATGAAAGCAAACGCATAGGACCGCCGTTTTTGGAAGGGATATCCAAAGCAAACGCAGTCTGGAATTGTAATAAGTTGTTCTTATATGAGCACAAACATCTCTCCGCCTCTCTTTCAATGATCCTAAAAACAAGTAGCTGTATCTTCAAACTACATGCCACCATTTCTCGATTATTAGTTGGACAAAAGCGTTTTAAAAGGAGAATCGACTTACGCTTTGCATGCCTCTAAACTTGGACATATGCAACATTCCTGTGTTCAAGGGGGGTCAGAAACCAATGAACAATACATCATAGCGACACATGCAATCGATACAGGTCCTTGAAAGTCAGTTAAATGTTATGAGCTGAAGCTTGTGATGTGCAGTTTTAGCTACTCAACTCCTGGCGTAAAAGAGTGGCTGAAGTGAGTAAATGTGAGGTGTCAAAAGGTTCCACCCAGATTTTTAGGCTACATGTTAAATACTCAAACAAGCCTCACTGTAAATGACAAAACACGCGACACATGAAACACAACAAACAGAGCAGTCCCATCAACAGCGGAGAATATCGACGTTCATCTTTACAAAGCGCACTTGTTAAAAAAAAACCATGATGAATTACCTTCACGAAAAAGACTCGTCGCGGAGAGCGCTGTTCTTCCTCTTCCTCTGCTCTTTCTCCTCTTGTTTCTGCCTGTTCACTTGTCCGTGTTGTCTCGGGTTTGGCGCGCGAAAAGCCTGTGTGGCGGACGGGACCCGCGGCTGCGTAGCTCGCGCACTACTACTATCCAAACCACAACTGAGTGCGTGGCGCGTGGCACGTGGCGCCCAACTTGGCACTGCACCTCTCTCTAGGTGAGGACAGGGGGAGATGCTGCGTGCATGTAATGTGGTAATAAGAGTCTGATTGAGTTCATGGCTTACACCAGATAGAGCCGTGAAGGCGCCATGATTTCAGCAGATGTTGAGTTTGGAAAATTTGTTCGCTGCAAATCCAGCACAGATCAGTTTCAGGTGCTTGTGCAAAATGCATCATGACAAATCCATGCATTTGATTCAAAGGCCTGGTGAAGGACATAGTGTCCTGAAAAGCACAGCATATGTTTTCTATTCTTAAATCACAATATGCAACCAGCTGTCATTTGCTTTAGTAACCCAGTAAGAATCTGAGAGAAAAAAGAGAGCTGCAGTAGGAGGACTAAACATGATGAGTGTTAACACAGAATATGATGGGAAGTCTTTCCGGCATTCTCTGCTTCTCTTTTTCTTATTTCCTCAAATTCTATTCATTTGTTTCTACTCTTTTGAATTGGCTTCCCCATTGACACACAAACACTTTGGATTTGGCATGTTGTGCCTTCAAAAAATGAATATTCTGCCAAAGAAGAAGAGCCTTCAACAGAACCATTGAGTGGCAAAGGCATCTATCTAACATCTGGTTCATACTTCATTAGGAAACACATGTCCGTCACGTGTTTCCTAATGAGGCCGGGAGCCTTCTATAACTGCAGAAAACAAGTACTGGACAAATTGAGGATGTAGCCTTCCCATTCAATAAACCCCTAATTTTGAGCTAAACCTGGTAGTTTCGTAATAGCATTTGGTCACATGTTCAGGGCGACTCGGATTTTTAGAGCATCTGAGCTGCTGTCAGACCGAATCCAGCACAAACCATCTCTGAGCATACGGACATTCATTCATTCATTCATTCATTTAGGAGCATCTGGCGAATCCCAATGTGCATGTATGACTAACCACCGCACTCTGTTCCCGACTGATCATCGGCAGAAGTGAATGATGATGCTGTCATCAGCTTGGCTCTGACTTGGCCTTTCACATAACCTCTCATTGACCTCACAGGAAGGCAATCAGGACCTTTCTCCTTCAATTTTGTGTCACTTCTCCTCTCAGAAGCTTTTTTTTCCTCACTGAATGCTGTTAAAGCAATCCTGTTTTCTCTTTTGCTATTTTATCCTCTGCCTCGATGGCTGAACATCAAAGCCTGCAGCAGGACTCCTCCAGGCTGAACACTAACAGCAAACATGACATTTGCTGGCATCCTTCATGAATGCGGGAAACACTGAGCCCTTGCTGACCAGAGCAAAGAGAAGTGAGAATTTCTTATATGTTTTAAAAGTTTAACAACATAATGTTGTTCAGGCCAAAGCTTGTCTCCTGGGTTGCTTTTGCTGAATTTCACTATCTTCTCAAAGACGGAGGAAGAGAGACACAAGTCATTTGTTGCAGTTTAAGTGCAACCCCCCCCCCCAAAACTGGGTTTCTTGTCTATGAGACTCAAGTTAGACACAATTTTGACCACATGAAGCCTCAGAAAAACAATATTTTTTTTTATTTTTCTTCATTTCGTTCTTTATTTCTTTGCACAATGCAAACATAAATCATTCAGTCGGCTTCTGTAATCCACCCTGGCTCAGTCAGATACTAATGTGTGTCAGACTGTAATGATAAGGCATCTGTTTTACTTAAGGCCATAACAGCCTCATAACAAAACAATATGGCTGTGTATGACCTAGCTCTGGTAGTTCAATAACAGACGAAGTTATGCTGAAGATGTGTGTATACACACGTGCATGACTTTGTGTCTGTTTGTGTAATAGAGGGAGAATAAGAGAAGCCAGTGGACTGAAAAACATATAGGTGCTAAACAAGAGCTCATGCACCAGCTGCTTCCACAGTCAACGTGCTGCAGGGCTTTCTCTTAGCACAAGGCAGCTATACATTGTTTGAAAACACGTGAAGAAAGGCTTAAGCCCAAGTTCAATTGTGCACGGTATTTGTTTGCATTACAATGCTACTAGGTGAGAAGAAATCTAGTTTTTAATCCACTTAACAAATTGTAATTAACTTGAACTATTTACACACAAGTGGAATGATTTTCTGATGCATAATGCCATATTTAAGTGCAGCATTTGTGACTCGCTCATTTGGCATCCAAGAAACCTTACAAAGCTCTTCCCAAAACTCAAAGCCACCATTTAGGACACTGGCTGCCTGCCAGCAAGGGGCTATAGCAATTATGGGCCCTCATTTAAGGAAACATTACTAAGACAGATGGAAGCTATCAAGTGCAGAGTCTGAGGATATGTATAACAAGATAGAGGAGAGTGCATAACAAAGGAGAGGTCAAGGTTGGAAGAAATTAGTAGAAAACTTTTCAGTGATCAATACATTAATGGGGACCAGAGGCAAGAACTGCAAAGTGTTCTTAACCTGTCTTTGTTTCTTTGTGGGATTCAGCGAACATTGTACTGCGGTGCTAACTTTACCCACTGACTTCCTTCACTTTTTTCTTGGAGCATTCCAGTTTATTTCTTCCTAATATGCAACTTGCAACTTTGTAGGCATTTCATAAGGTGACAATTGTCCTAAGCTCTTAATAACTCCCAAAAGCCCATCAGTGGGCTTCATGTGAATCCTTTTCTTGCTTAAAAGGAAAGCCCCACCTGTGCTCTCAGCCTGATTTAGGTGAAGTCTAGTGGAGATCGTGCAGTGTCAGTCAGGTCTTAGAGGAGACTCAGTCTGTGATGCTTCCCAGTCCAGGTATACCCTGATGACTTGTGACAGCAGTGAGTGTTACACTTCTGTTTTCCATCACTAACGCCCCTCTGGCATGCACCATGTCTCCAGCTCAGCCATGCAACTAATGAAGAAGCCTAGAATGCACATAAATAGTACAGACCCACCACCCCCACACAAACCCACACCTCTGTATAATGTTTATGCAGAGAAAAACACACCCTCACAAACTCCCATACAGAGTACAGAGTGTATATAATCATAATGATGCATACAAACACCCACACCTATGAAGGCTGGACTGAATGGATAGGTATGTTTCTAATACTGCAACTGAACGTATCACATCTTTTTTGTCAACATACTAGGCTTACTACTCCTGTAAGTGGCATCACACATGCACACACACAGACTGTATAAAGAAGTGTTGATGTCAAAGTTTTCTATGTCACAAAAAGTCAAATCGCTAATGTTCTTAATAATATTTTTGCTAATGCAAAGGTTGAGACACTGTACTAGATAAATGATGCCACTGAGACATTCTCTCAAAATGGATCAACATGCACCTTTGCCAAGTTGAGGGGAAATCAAACCAAACTGCAGGTGAGCCACAGTATATATTTCATTATATTATAATATGTTGGTTAAGTTTTAAGTCACATGTGGAAGCAAAACACACACTTGCAGAAGTACGGACTTCATTTTCCTTTTTTTTTTATTTGCATTATCATACATTAGGTACAAATGACACAATCAATTACAAGGTAAGTAGCTCAGACTCATTTTAAAGGTTTCAGGCTGACAAGGGAAGAAAACAAACATACACAATTTGCAAAATACAATATATTCTTTCTTTTACAGTCTATCTAATGTAAGTCAGTTATATACAAAGACAGGGGTGCTGAGATTATAAATGGACAAAGAGTGGAGAGTTAGAGACCATGTTACTGTATGGGTTAAGGAATAAGGCATTCCTGCACATCACTGATCCTGTGCTCTGTACGGCCAAAAAGATGGCAGCTCACTTCAGTTATCTCATTTCACAGAGAACATGACACGGTGGAGAGTAATGACGAACTACAGACATGTTAAACAGGACTCGTCTAAAGCAAACAGGTAAGGAGTACTGTCAGAAATGATAACTGGCCCCTCTCTCTCTAAACCTTGCATTTAAGATAAAATCTTTACATCAGAAAGTTACTTCATTTTCTGGCCATTCTAGACATTTACATTAACAACAAAAAGGTGAAGACATTAAATAGAATGTAAACAAAGCAAAACACCAAATACATTTGGCTAACTCCTTTCCCAGGGTGCATTAGGGGGGACCAGCAGAGAGGAGGAACGGGTGGAACTGAAGACAACTGTGTTGAATGAGTTGCACAAGAAAAATCAACTGACCTCCTGATCTGATGGGATTTAAATGGTGAAAGGAGGAGGACGCTGTTGATAAGACGATGGATTGATTCGGCCCAGGCACTGAGGAAGGAGGAACTGGGAGTGAAAGGGGGTGTGCAAGAGACGATGAGGGAGGGGTGGGTCAATGTGACCAGGCCAAAAGCCATCATCACCTATCCTTTTATCTTTTAAAGTCAACCCCATCAATCACCGGCTCATCGTTCTATCCCCAGTGTCATCCTTTCATATTGTCGATACACACGCTAATTAGCTCACTACATCATTCAGTCATTAATAGGCACAGGGAGGTAAAGGTAAAGCAAGTGGACACAGAAGGATGAGTCAAGATGTAGTTTTATGACTGTAAGGGTTCTAGGCGTCAGTCAACAAAATGTGCTTAAAATCTTGATTTACACACTTTCACACACACACACACACACACTCACTGATTTGCGAGGTGTGCTGAAACACTAACATGGCGTAAAACAAAACTGGGTAAAATAACTTCAACTAGGCTACTTTGACTATCGATTAAAAACACAGTAAGCAGAGTAAAGGTACGGAGAGTTTAGATCAGAGCAAGGATGATGAGGATTAAGAAAAAGATGTACAGTATATCTGTTCAAGTTGGGAAAGGCACACAAGGGGAGAGTAAGTAATATTTTTTTCATGCCCACGCTGATTGTGACATTTTAACATTTTTATAACATTTCTAAGAAAAACGAAGATTGGAAAGCAAGTCATCAGAGATTCCATTAAAGGGATGCACTTCGACTATAAAGTCAGCACATACAGAGGTGCAAGATAGGTTCAGACGAGGGCAAGACTGTTGCTAAGTAAACTCTGAGTATGTACAAGGAATATTTTCTCTCACTTCAGTCAAATTCACTGGATGTTAAATCAAACGCTCCACAAGTTGAAATGTTTTTCAGAGACAATTCTGCCCGAGGTGTGACAGGCAGGAAAATCTATTACGGTGTATGTTGAGTTGTCTATCAAACTGACTGGCAAGTACTGACACAATGTGCACTGGTATACTCATGGCAGCATGCTACTGTGTATGTTATGTGGCCAGCAGAGTGAAGAGCAGGTGTGGCTTTAGGCAGGTCTCAGCTGCCACAGAGTCATCCATGTGACGACAGCTAGTGCAATGCTGCTCTTGTCGGGTTCTGGCATTTTCCAGGTTTGGCACATGCAAAGGTTATATACTACAGGAAACATGGAGAAAATATTAGGTTATCAACAGTTCCCACCTATATCAGTCAGATATGACTTTTCTTAATGTGATTTACTGTATCCGTGGAAACATTCCTGAATTTCTTGAGCAGAAGCTGGAGAAATAAAACTGACAACACTAACGTTAGCGAAAGCCAAAAACACACACACAAAAAAATAACAATTGACAACACAACATTAAGATTTTAACATAAACCCCATTCACGAGACACTGGAGTGCGAGTGGTCCCACTGGTCTAGCAACAAGCCATGCTTCTGAGTCTCAACTCACCACAGATCTGGGTTCAGTGTTCCACATCGCCCTAAACAGGTAATGGCAAAAGAAAACAGGATCCATAATCTACCGTATCTATTAAGCTTCTACAGAAAAGAGCACTGATCTAAAACCAGGGACTATGTGTCAGGGAAGTCTTTGAAAATCAGGTTTAGTAATAGTATCTATTTAAAGACAGAAGCTGTAATATATGCGTACTCAATGTTCTTTAGCATGTGATCTGCATTCTTTTGGCAAATTCACTGTTGTTCCTCACACCTGCTTTCGCACATAGCTTACAAATGTGCCTGAGCAGTGGGACTGATTCATTACTGTCTCTAAGACTGCATCACTGAAACTTGACTTGTGATTTGTGTGAAATATAGTTACAAAATCCTGCAATCACTTAGAGCGTCTAGCTGGTCTAAGACCAGCACCCTTAAGGTACCTACTGTATCACCTGAAATGAATATGCTTACAGCGATACTCCACCCTAAATCTATCATTTGAGTATCAAACATTCACCTCTCACAGGCTTGACCAGACTCACAAAGAAGCTGAAGGAGGGTTGTGTGTGAGGGCTGAGATGGAAACAGCGTATTTTAGGAAAAACATGTAAAATTTTAAATAAGCTCAACATACAAACAGACAGTGACTATGATGCAGGAGAGTAGAGACATTTTTCTAGACTTTTTCCCCCAAAGTGAAAAGCTGTCACTATTGGAATCCATTGTAATCAACATGAATTTAAGCTATGGCCATTATTCTTCAAAAAACAAAGGAGTGACTCTCACCTTTAAAGTCAGATTTCGAGTGGAGTATCACTTTCAGGTTGCAACTCTGGAGTTTTATACTTAAAAGCATGCAGCGTTTAGCCGATTACATGCATGAATGATGCCTACCAACAGCATGCAGATACACGAGGACAGTCAACAGCCAGACATACATCCAATGAACATACAATTTTGCATTCAAAATCACTAAATTTGAACAAAGAAAGAAAGAAAGATTTAACCAATCTGCCAAACAAGCAGAACAGATATATTTCACAACTTGCTAAATCTGGACTCGGTAAATGACATCCAGCTGTTACAAAGTTGATCTGTACTGGGTTACTTCCTTAGTTGTTTTTATACATACAAATATTGGTTTATATAATTAATGTAATAAAAGCACATTCAGGCATTGGTATAAAAACTGTAACTTGCTATACTCTTTTTTAAATAACTCATGATTATTTACAAAGGAGTTATGCGCTGATATAAAGATGCATTAAAATATGAATCTGATCTAATGGAAAAATAGGAGATCACAAAAGAAGAGGAGGGTAAAAACTCATCTATATTTAAAGACATTAAAGAAAGAGGAAGGGATAATAATAAGGATTGTGTTGACATAGTAATGAAGGACATGTTTGTGAACATTGTCAGATGCCTTTTTTGAGATTCTGTATTCATGGCAATATTACATAACTAATACACAATGACATAACGTTATATTCTAAAAACAAACAACACGTCTTAACTGTTCCGGTTGAGACATTTATGATCAATGGAAGAGTTTGGGCATAGCATGGGACAGAGATGGTGGTTAACATTGACTTGTGTTAAAACATGACAAATTGTAAACGTTTTTAGGTTTGATTTTGTTTCACAATGTAGATATAATAATGTTCTGCCACTGCCAACATACTAAACTGATTACTCTTTACTGTGTGTCCACATAGTGTCCACAAAAACAGGGAGAAGGGAAGTACACAATCTGCAGCTCAAGTAAGGGCTAGAAAATAGGTCTGTGAATGATCTTTAAAAGCAGGTAAAATAGGGTGATAGTAGTTAAGCTAAACTAAGTTTTGACAAAGGGGAACCAACCCGGACACACTCTCATGCCTGTGTGTCTCATATATTTGCGTTTTTACAGGCTGCGTATTACAGTATGTAACGACATGACTGCTCATTCTTTAGCTGATCTGCTACGCACACTGGAAGCTGAGACTGGCTAGAATCAAACTGTACTAAAATATCATTTGACGCCATCGGCGTGAAATCAAAGGGGAAGAAAACTGTAAACATGACACAGGAAACATTGAATCACAAGGTGCTGCTTCAATGCCTGCACCACCTGTCCTTCATATTTGGCTAAAGTGTCTACACAGCCTTGTGTGAGTGTTTTTCAGGTCATTACATAATATCTATACTGTGATAATTATCCATATAAAAGCAGGAGACAATGTTTATTTGTGAGCATGAAAAGTCCCAAATTAGTTAATCCACACCTTAAATGCTCCTTCAGCTTTTGTCGTGTACAGGCATAGAGTCACTAATTCTCTCAATTTCATCAAATACTAGATAAACAAAGCCTGGCACCCTTCTATCCCTAGTTTGGTAAACCTTCAATGCAGATCGAAGTAGTAAAGGAAGGACAACCTTGCGTACATGCTCACCATTAAACTAAGGAAATTATTTTTTGTGATGGCAGAGAACCAATCGAATCTATATAACCTACACTGGCAAATCATCATTCAAGCCTGAGAATGATGCTTATGAATAAAACCAATACATTAAGGTTTAGAGTGGCCCTTGATCAAGTTGTGGTCAGACGTTGAGCTGGCGGTTGGTTTAAGTGGGTGGCAGTGAGCGGGGAGTTTCTTCGGGGAGGTTTCCCCATCCTTCTCATAGGCTGTTACCCAGCAATGGGTTTATAAACTGTGGGTTGATGAAAGAGAACCCGGCGAACTCGGCCTGGTCGATGTTGGCGATAACCAGCTCGTCTGGCGGTGTGAGCTGGGGCTGGGTGCGCGTGAAGAACTTGTCAAAGTTCTCTGCTCCTTTGCCACACTGTAGAGAAGAGAGACAGAAGACGGAAAGGTTTAGACGTAAGGTATGGGACACAGTGTGAAGAGTGCAAGCAGACTGACAGGACAGAGCAGACACGAAAAATCTGGCAGAGGTGTGCGCATGGCAATTCTGCGAAGGCAAGAGACATTCAGCAGAATTGGTTTGGAAATTGTTCGAATTTTTAGCCCAAAGCAAGGGACGCGCAGCTTCATCATTGTCATCATCATCATCATCGTCATCATCATCAAACAGCATCGCTCATCACCATTGGTCATCACCATTCATATTACTCCAAAAAAATAAAAAATCACACTTGGCTGGGCAACTAGACAATGTGCACGGACAGTACAACAAGCAACATTTGTGAGTTCTCCCACATCAACCTGTCAGCTTATTAAAATGCATCTTCCTCCTGCCCCCCTGGCCTAGATACAAACGGAGGACATTTCACACCTGATCCCCCACTTTTCCCACTGTTACATGCAGCAGGAAGTCAGTAACATCAGATTACATGCTCCACATCTCATTCACCTGAATCACAATGCACTCTTCTGAATACCAAAACAACATTGGCACAGCTGTGGAACAGCAATGCAGTTTCCAGTAAACAAGGCCCAGAATTGACTCTCTGAGAGGAAATGGTGTCTCTCCAACGAGGCATGCTGTATTGCTGCTCCGGCTTCATAACCTGCTGTGACGCTGCTCCTTCACCTTGGCTCACATGGAATATATACATACTTTTGCACCTTTGTAGCTGTCGAAGCTAATTATCTTACAGGAGAACGAAACAATTCCTGGAACAAAAACCGCGACGCATCAAGGTGCTGCAAGGTCACAAGAGTGTTAATTAGTGTGTATGTGAGGAGGCAAGCTGTCAGTATTTAACGGGGGAAATCAAAGGTGTCTTCATGTTTGTGTGGTGACAGTATAATCAAGTTAAATCAAAGAAGTGGAAATTGATCATGTCAAATGGTGGAATTTCTCAGCAAAGGAAGGTCATGTGCAAGCATGGAGATGTGAGCACGCATCTCATTCGGTTGCTGTAGTGATATTCCCCCCGACTGAGCAAAATCCTATTTAACATGTGTGACCATAGCAGCTCTCAAGACAAAAACAAATGAAAGTGAATAGTGATGCTGCCTGTGCCTTGAGTAAAACATGGCTGAATTGCTGCATATACTATGGGTTTAGTGGCTCATACAGCACCCGGGTTTTTCAGGTGCAGAACAAACTGTGTCCGTTAACACCACAACGCACAGTTTTCAGGTCATTTTGAGATTTGCGTTACTTATTTGCTCCGACCAGAGCAAAAGCACATCCTGCAAGGCTCAATCACCTAGCATGCTAGTTTAACTGCTTTACCAAGCACACCTTCCCACATCATGTTGAAAAAGTGCACCACTGTCTGTAATGCACATGAAGCAATGGCTATAAGACCTGGGAACATGGAGACCACCTGTTTCACCTCCTTCCAAGCTACTCTAATGTAAGCTGCTGTAGGTTTGATTCTGTGCCTATGGAAGATCTGCTCAGGAGTCTACTACGTACCTCAGTACTCCTACCCTTCTTTTTTTAAAAGATAAGACACACAATGATTTCATTTGTCATAACTGATTCTAGTCACAAGCAAACCCTGTAATAAAGTATCATACAACTCAGATTCAAACTTTTGGCCAGGATCATAATCTAATGTTCTGTCAATCGTTTAACAGTTGACACTCAGATGCTGTTACACAATGGCATTAATAAGATATGGTTTGTTAATTCAGTGATTCTCCCATTAAAGGTCTGCAGCTGGCTGGCGACCTACAAAGAGAACTAGAGAGGAGTCCTTCAGGTGTTTGTTTAATCTTTGTTTTTTTTGTCTCTGCTGGAGAAAAACCAAGACGAAATGAGGCAAAGAGTATAGAAGAGAGAGAGTGAGTGAGAGAGGGAGAGGGCTGCACACAGCATCCTTCTCTAGCCTCATCAGTTAGTCCGCCTACACACTGGGATCACCTACATGGATGCATGCATATACAAACACACGCACGCACGCACGCACGCACGCACACGCGCACACACACACACACACACACACACACACACACACACACACACACACACACACACACACACACACACACACACACACACACACACACACACACACACACACACACACACACACACACACACACACACACACACACACACACACACACTCAGAAGCACACGCACTTACTCTGTGCTTGGACCCAGTGCACCACTTGATAAGCATTAATGGTCCCTTGGGGGCTCCTGTTCTGCAGCTGGCTGTGAGTATAACTGATTCTGTGAATCCAAATGTCATGTGGCTCTAACACAGGACATGAATAGAAAGAAAGAAGGATGGCGACCACAGCACGTTCTGTGTTATCCTTGATTCATTTTCAAACGTAGCTTTGTTCAGATTGGACTGATGACAAAATACTTCACTTTTTGTCCTCTACGTGCTGACTACTTCATCAAAACAACCCAGCAGACAGAAATCTCTCACATCGAAACATCTGGCCCTTTTCTGGATGATAAGTGCTACTACGAGAGACTGAACACCAGTGATTGCACTCGACTTGCACTCATGATGCAACCACGACCGTGGTAAACCTCCACTGATCTACAGCTTAAGATTTTCTGGATGTCACTTACTGTAAAATTGTCATCATTTCTTCTTTGTTTTTCAGTCCCTTCCAATCAGTTTTAATTGTTGTTGATATTTGACTCTGCCGGCCAATGTGACCTGGCTCTGGGACTCTTGACTAACTTGTGACTAACTGGCCTTATCCACCGCTGCCCTACATTCACAGACAGGACATCAAGTGTGTGTGTGTACGCTTGGGTTTTACATGTGCATCTATGTGTGGACCAGCAACTGCTTGTGTGTCAGTCTGCGTTTGTCAAGCAAACACACTGTGGTGTAAAGTTGCAGACATTTCTATTTTTTTTTTCCTTCTTTTTACTGGTGAAGCCAGACGACGCATGTCAGACGACTTAACAGAAGTGAGCACAACAGAGCATTATAAACGTTGAGACGCAGACGTTTCTAAGGCGTGTTTGTGTGTGTGTGTGTGTGTGTGTGTGTGTGTGTGTGTGTGTGTGTGTGTGTGTGTGTGTGTGTGTGTGTGTGTGTGTGTGTGTGTGTGTGTGTGTGTGTTTTTAAGTGTCCTCCCATGACAGGTGACGTTCGCTCCAAGCCACTACCACCCTGTCAGAGTGGATAGAAGGCAGGACACACACTTAGGGAAGACAGGGAGCAAATGTGGCTCTTGTGTGTGTGTTGTCTCTGAATGTGCTCTCTCTTTCCCACACAGCAGATACCTGATGGGTAATCGCCAGCATCCCTCAACTGCTGTGCCTCTCTGTATACTTGTCTTCTTCTATCCATCACTGACCATCCGTCACTAAAGCGAAGCAACTCATTTTTCACTCCGAACTCCACCGACAATCGCCTGCACCAGGACGTCCCTCTCTCCGGATCACGAAGCAGTCACTCCTTGTGACACCGGGCCTCTGCTCTCAAGCGATATCCCTCCCAGTGTGCACGCGAAGCATATGTGGGATGAAGATTCAGCTGCCAAACTGTGAGCGCTGAGTCTTGACAAACATGCTTCATTTACTCTGGTTGGTGTCTCTTTTAACAGACAGGATTTGTGGCATGCTCTGCTCGCTTCTCACGGCACTGAGTGCTTAAAGTTTCTTGTGAAAGAGCATCACAGCACAAATAAAGGACCTCGAGTAGACAGGAATCGGTTTCTTAAGAGCGGCTCTTTTGAGATAAATGAAGCTCAAAAGATTAGCTCAACAAGAACAAAAGGAGAAAATTAGGTCATGAACCATGGAAAATCTGCAGCGCTGCCTTTGTGACATTTCCAGAGACATAAACTTGCCCTTTTGGAATAGCGCGGGGATGGTCTTACATCTCTGATTTCTCATTGTGTGATTCAGCCAACCCTTATGGGGTGAGACCAAAAGCCATTATGCTGTTGATACATCCTCCCATACACAATGACATAGTGTCCTACATGGCTTTCTGACCTACTTTCTCTCATCTTTAATCTCTCTCTCTCTCTCTGCACGCATGCAGACGTGCACGCCATTGCACTCAAGCATATTAAAAAAACACTCAGCTACTTAGGATGGTAAATGAGTGCCTGCCTCCATTAAAGTTGTGCATGAGTCTCTCTCTTTTTCTCTACCTCCCTCTCCCTGAAGCCACTGGGATGACAACGATCTGTTCTTGTCATAATCCCCTTAACCTTTTTTTTTTGTTTTGACTGATCGTCAGCTTGTCATTAGCAGTGCACTTAATTCTTAATTCTAAAAGTGGGGAAGTCATTGTTTCAATCGACAGAATGTCAGTTTATTCCACACATGTAGTAGTAAGTAGTTCAGAACATCTCCGGTCTGTTCCAGTGCACTAAACTCATATTTAATGTGACTTTGTAAACAAACCTCAAAGCAAATACAAACTGAGCCTTTAAAACAGTAAATGTAACCATCTATGCATTTGCTGAGAAGTGAACTGCCGACTTTATGGAAACCGTTTTATGGGAAAATACATATTCTCTTGACCCCAAATTAGGAAATACATAATCAAATAGAAAAAAATAAATGCATAAACAAACTGAAAATGCTCCCTCTTATGAACCCTAAGCTAAAAGAGGAAAGGCAGACATGCTCAGTCATGTTGCAGCAGTCTGTGCCTCTCATTTCTTACAGCAACAGTGAGTCACAACTCATTCATATTGCCATCATTTTCTCTGTCCGTGTGCATGTGTGTGTGTGTGCGTGTGTGTGTGTGTGTGTGTGTGTGTGTGTGTGTGTGTGTGTGTGTGTGTGTGTGTGTGTGAGTGTCCATGTATCCCATCAGGCATGCACATCCCTTCCTTGGACACTGTTCCAAGGCTTCTGTGCAGTGACTAAGTCCTTCCACCCTTTCTTGCCTGGCCTCCCTCCCTTTATTCACCACTCTCATCACAATCAATCAGCAGCTTCCTATTTGACCTACTTTTCTCATCCTTCCCAGCTCCCTTCAACCATAAAGACCATTGGCCATCCCCAAGTGGGTGTAAAATGTGTGGGCGCAATTGTGTCGTACTCTCAAGGAATTAGCCTGATTTCATACTGACATCGCTCGCTAGATGTGCCTGGCATTTAATCATGTGCTTGTTTTGTTACCTGCAGTAGACGGCTGCACGGTGACAGCGCCATAAATATGGATCAGCACTAACTGCGCCTGCCCTGACACTCATTCTGCCACACAGACTGCATCCTCCATGCTGTCTGAAGCCCCGGTCCAATAGACACAGATGGTCTGAACCTCTCAGCTGGGTGCAGCCGGTGTAATGATTGCAATTCCATTGCTGTCAAAGGCAGATGAAATGAGATTGAGTGGGGGATAGATGCATAGGAAGAAAAGGAAAGAGGAGGAGGAGGAGGAGTGGATTAGAGAGGCAGGGTTAGAGTTGGTGAGGGGTGAGAGGAAGGTGTACAATGATAATGGACTCAGAAACAGCGCTGTATTACATGGCACAGTGAGATGGACATGATGGGTCATTACAGAGTAGGTTATAGTGGTTACAGGGAACATTCAACAATGTTTTCTTCCTCTCTTTCCACCTCTCTCACCTTTCAACCTTATCTGCGTCTACATCCAAACCCATGCAAGCATGCACTGTGCAAGGGACATGCACATTCGCATGCATCCACCTTCCTGCAACTTCAGCGCGGACGGAAACAAGACAGAGACAAAGCATACATGCAAAGGAAATCTTCCTCCCCTGCATTTCTCAATCTCTGTTAACCCTCACTTTCTTTAACCTTCCCACACACACATACATTTGCTCACACATACACACACAAAGCACACACAGCATTTCCAGGACACCCAGCACATCCATTCAGCGAAAGACTACATGGACGAAGAGGTCAGGATTCACCTTATTAGAGGAACTGGAGCCCTTGAGGGTTGAAACAGAAGAGAACTACAATATTTAAACTGAATAATATAAGGGACACACACACACACACACACACACACAGACACACACACACACGCATGACACTACTTCATCTCTGTTGTCTTTTGCCTCCTGTTTTTTTTTTTAAAGACATGATCTATATGTATGAGTCTCTGTGTGTGTGTGTGTGTGTGTGTGTGTGTGTGTGTGTGTGTGTGAATGACAATGACAGAAAGACACAGGACAAAGTGTGTGTGTGCTTTACATGATCACGTGTGAGGATTTCTAACGTCGTCCTTACTGTGCAGCAAAATGTGAGCTATATGAGATATGCATTCATAATATATGGATGTTACATTAATTATACATTGAGATGAGAGGCTTTGAAATTACTTATGTCCCATATATATAGCACATGCCATAAATAGTGCACGACTGCAGTCGTGTTGTCGAGTGTCAATTCAAGGGGAGCATTATGCATATGTCACATCAGACTGACTGCAGTCTGTGTTTAATGTAATGAGTCGGTCCATTGCCCATTTATTTACAGTGTATACCCTATAATGTTGTTCATGAGTGAAAATCGTGGAGTGGGTTGTGATCTACACCGAATGTATAACTTCCTGCTTGCACTGTCAGCCACTCTCAGTGCGAACTGCAGTTCGACGGGAACGCAGTCAGACTACATCACCCGCCTCGACAACCATGAATATACTCTGTATAATGCAGTCACACTCTTATAATGAGACCGACTGTAATAACGTGCCATTTATAGCAAATACCAACCTTTACTCTAAATCACCAGAACACATTAGAGAGCGAACCACGCATTATGTATGTGCTGGTAGATAGTGTATTGGTGTCTCTTTGTGTGAGTGATGCTTATGCAATACCAGTGGAAGTTTATCCTGTAGCCTCACAGAGGCCCTAGACTGACGACAGTGCTGTATGTTATGTGTTCTGGGATAGGCTGCAGGCCCCTATCACCCTGCACAGGATAAGCATGGATAGGAACTAAATGGATAGATGGCGTTAGTGTATCGAAGGTAACTATTATGTCTGTGTACGTGCTTTTGTATGTAATTACAGTACTTCAAAATTTGTTTACAGCAATAATACAGCATAACGCACCATCAACAGCAAGCCTTATTTTCTGAATATCCAAAATGTTTTAAAAGGGTTTTGAGATACCTGCTTCTGAGACTTCAGCTGCCTCTGTGACTGCTTTAAATTGCACTTTCACAGCTACAGAATTAGAACCTACAACCGTGAAACAAACCCTCTTTACTCTTTTGTCTTCTTTTTCACAAGAAGTTTTACCTGTTATTAAAATTTAAGTAAATCTGCTTGGAATTATTAATGACGATACATTTTTGAAAAGGCCTGGGGAATTTTGTTGTAGTTCAGTGGGTTTAAAAGGCACATACCAAGTACTTACAACATCGCGGTCTGAAATATGCTCCCTTAACTTTGCTGCATGAATTTTCCTACTATGTTCGCTGTCAACTCCAAGTATACACTTACAACTCGCAGCGACTGCATAGTCCACGCAAGGTCGACACAGAAGATGACGACTTGTGAAGTCCTGTCAAAGAAAACTTGCTGGAAAATGCAATTTCCTATCTAGGTGAAATATCACTTTATGCATTTGAAATCCAATTTTCACAACCCAGTTATTTTCAGGTATAGTTTTGCTCGAGTCTGACAAAAGGTTTTAGATAGCTGGCTGCTAAAGAAGAGATTTCAAACTCCTGTCCTGACAGACGCATGCTTTGTTTGGTGTCTGCAGCTACAGAGACACACGACAGAGTGAGTGTGTGTATGTGTGTGTGTGTGTGTGTGTGTGTGTGTTTGCTGTAAATATGTGTTTGAATGAATTAAGGCAGTTTGCAGTCAATTTGTTTTCACTACAATATTATGCTAATATTTCCAATTTCATAGTATTCCAAGAAACGCATTAACACATTTACTGTAAGTAAGAATATTAAGAAGTGTTTCCTCACTACGTTGACCTTAAGCGCATCAAATGAGATTGGATGACACGTTAATGAAAACCTTGAAGAGTGACCCCACCATAAAAGAGGCATGCATAGATTAGGACCATCTGTAATCTGCATGTGTGTGTTAGTGTGTATAGTTGTGTGTGCTTGTGGGTTGCGGTACTTGTAAACATCCGAACAGTTCAGATTTAGGGCGAGATGTTTTTAAGCCCTTACAGTCAAACCAAGACAGAGGGAAAGACAGGAATCTGTTTGTGTAAATCTCAGTTTAAGCATCTCATTGATATTCCAGAAAGCTGTTGTTTAACACATTACAGAACTCACAGCTAACTTTGATGGGTGGCTACGCTATGCACCACCTGTGTTATTTTATTTGAATGCTATTTAATTGACACTGAATATCTAATGCTGTACAGTGTGTGCAGGATGTTTAAACTTTCATCACCTGTGAATATAAGTCCATCCTGTAGATAAAAGTTGATCAATAAAAATACTGTCAGACACTTAGAGGTGAAAAGCAATGAAGAATTAACCCACTTAAAGAACAGAAACTAGAGGAGTTTTGTCTAGTAACGTCCCCTGACAAATCTGACTGAAGGCTGAGGAACAAGTTGGTAAACAAACAGCCAAGAACACATACTGCCCAAGGTGAAGTAAGTAAGGAGGGGCATGAAACATCGTGCCGTTACATATTTGTCTTGTAGCGATGAACACATCTGTTCTTGTTTGTGTACATGCTTGCCGTTCAGAATATTGCATCTGTTTATTTGTCTTGTTTATCTGTGTTGTGTTGCATGTATGTGACATGAATGTGTGGTATAAAATCAATTCATATCAATTTTACATCAATTATCATTGCTAGATTAAAACGAAAGCAGAATATCTGCAGACATACAAGGCCACCGTCGGGAGGAGTATGTAACATTGTGTTGAACCTGAGGGGAGATTGTCGATTGCGTTATGGTACAAAGTGAAGGATGTTGGACAGCACAAAACATGATGATGGTACTGTTCTTCCAGTACAAACAAAGCTGTCGCAGTTTCTAAAAATGTCAGATGAGGAGCTGAAGGAAAAGTCAAAAGAAAACACAACTTCATTTGAAAGAATAAATGCACTCGGACCAATGGCAATGAGGTGACGGAAAGGCAGAAGGTGCTGATTTTGTGCATCAGGGTGCATGGTGCAAAGCAGTCAGGTCAGCTGTTTACAGAGAGTGGCTGGAAATGTTGTTTAATTGGCAGTAATAAGCTTCCTATCCAAAAGTAGCATAAATATTAAACCGGCATCCATAAAATCAGCAAAAGACCAACTTAATGTGCATCTTACAAGGTATAAATTCTGATGGAAATATGCCATTAATCTATGGCTGATCTATTTTCTATTAGCTATTTTCCATCCATCCAGTGGAGCAGAAGGTTCATGAAAATGTGTATAAAAACAGGTGGATGAAAGCATTACTCCCCCGTCTGTCCCCCTCCTACGGCTGTCATGCATGGCAAGCCACCAGAAAATACAGCAAAAACTTGTAGGTAAGAAAAAAACATGACTGCATCTCAGGAAAACGCCTCTTTGCACCACGCACCCGTATGAAAAACAGAGCCCAGACAGCAACGCTTTCTTTGTGACAGGAACAGACAAGTGCAATGGGACATGTCGCCTTATTTTAATGATGGCTGAGCTGATGTGAGAGAGGCCACCAATCATCATGACCTTGGTTGCAGTAATTATACCGTATCACACTTAATTAGACTGTGAGGTATGAATCAAATCCCAGGCAGGCACACTGCCTGCTGTAAGAGTGTTTGTGAACAGCACTTACCACTTTGGGCTTGAAGGGCGGCTGTATCTCCCTGTTCTCGAGGCGTTCCCAGTCGATACGTCTGAAGAAGGCGTGTTCTCGGATGTCCCTCTCTCCCTCAGGGCCGCAGCCCAGACGTTTGGACGGGTGCTTGGTCATCAGCTGCTCACAGAGAGAAACAACAAGGAGGACACAGAGTTTGAGCAAAGAGACTAAATTGCGAAGTACAGTTGTGATTCCTCTGACAGCCAGATTATATTGATTCTCTGCTCTTTACAATGATGCAGGCTTTAGGAGGGCCTCAAATAAAAGAATAAGAGAAGCACAGTGTGGAACACACGAGTCACAAACGTTTTTCATTGACTTCCTCGCTTTTTTCTGTAACTGGGGAGCACTTTGACTGTTAAAGCATCAGGAAAACTCTCACTCTCCCACTCTGGTGCTCTTTCACTGATGTGTTCAGTATTGTTATTCCACCTCTTTTCTCAGTCAGCAAATGACAACTAAACCGATGGGTCTGAAAAAGACTGATATAATTAGAGAAGTGCTGCTACTTCCATTTGCACCACACGCACAACACTGTGTGTGGACACTGTTTGTTAAAAAGCAAATCAAAATAAATGAAGGAGGGACCCCCAGGCAATAAAAACAACAACAAAATCTGTCCTTGGTAAATTATGTAGGGGCCCAGTGGTATTACATAAACATAATTGCCAAATAATGTGTAATTTAGTCATTTAAAATGTTTGTTTGTCCAGTTTACTGTTGCATAAACGGAACATGAGTTTGTCTGAGGGGGCAAACAAACGGGCTTGTTCACAAATTTTAAATGCATTAAAACAATTCCTGCTCATAATGGAACATAATGGCTATTTACATAAATATTTAGCATTACCACTCCCACCTCAGAGCAGTGATTTGTCCTGACTGAATTGCTAAGGAGAGGGAAAAAAAGCAGTTTGGAGAGAGACAGAGAGCCTGGTGGGTTTAAGTATTGACAGTCCAAGGACAAAATGACTTATTCATGCACTGGAATCTGAAATGGAAATGATGTTTTGTTCGACTCAGCCCGTTCAGATGCTTAAATAGGCTGGCTTCCTGGCTCTGGTATTGTGTGCAGTGTCTGTTGTTTAAGCGGTGTGCCCACAGTGAGAGTACTGCAGCACCTCTGGTTCAGTCCCCGACCTGTCGATGCACACCTTCACATGCTGCTCAGTCAGCTTGGCAGTTCTCCTGGATTATATGACACGTTAAGCTGTGTGTGTTTTGTTATTATTACACAGAGCGAAGAATCTGTGTTAGGCTATCTTACTGCAGCCTCTGACCAAAGGCAGACGCACGCACGCACGCACGCACGCACGCACGCACGCACGCACGCACGCACGCACGCACGCACGCACGCACGCACGCACGCACGCACGCACGCACGCACGCACGCACGCACTTAAAGTAGCCTGGCAGTAAGGTTTCAGGACTAAACTTTACTAAACTCAGTTTTTGTTTAGTGATGACATTTCTTGTTAGCTTTATTGTATTAAAGCGGTATTTATATTATTTTGGGAGGCATGCTTCTTCATGAGAGTTTGATAAGAAGATTGAAACCAGTCTCTGTGAGTCTAGGCTCCAGATTACACTCCATGGCACCACTGCATCATTTCATACATAACATGGTTGCATCGGTTTGTTTACTTATGTTTTTAAGCAACTTTGAACTTGTTTTTCTCAAGAACTGATTGGCAGCTGAGGAGCCTTTCAGAGTGTCCTTTCTTTTGAGTGACTTTGTCCAGTGCACATAAAAAAGGGGGAAATAACCTCATATAAAATTCAAGCTATGAATCATTTCTGCTGCCTGAGTCTGCCATCATTCTCCCTCCCGAGTGTTCAGCTGCGCTGTGCTGATGCGACAGAACAGATACACTGTATTACATTGCATAGTGTGTCTTTTGATATGTTCATCCCATATATGTCAATATGCTGTGATAAGACAATCTGATAGGAATTCCACTATGATCAAGTGTGTTTTTGCATTGTTGTAACTAAACAGCCTAAACAGACCTTCTGCTGGTAAGAAGAATGGACATGCAGATGTTGCTGCAGTTGTTCTGTCGGGGTTTATCACTCTTTTATTGTCTCTTTAATAGCAGCTGCAGACTTCAAAAAGCTGTTTTGAATATTCCTCAATTCAAATATTACTTCAATTTATTTCTAAAGTGTCCTCATTACCTCTTATCAGTGTTGGGTTTTATGCTTTTTTAGCAGCCAAACTGATATCTATTTGTTTTTGTCTTCTTCCTCTTAACACAGATGCACGCACACACGCACATGCACTAGCAGTGGCAGACTCTTCCCGAGGACATGCTGACAGGCACTTCGGGTGAAACTGCTGTCCACAGTATGTCCTGGATACCACGGAGCAGAAAATCCTCCAAGGGCCTGAACTAGGCTTACAATATTAAGTGAAAATTTCTGCCACTCACACTTTTTCTCTTACAGTTGTTGTTTCATGAAACATCAGAAAATAAGGACAAAAACATGTGCAGTTACAGACAAATGAGAGTAAGTGAGAAAACATATCACTGCCAGATTTTCTATTTTCTATTTCTTGGTGAAAGATATCATTTAAGCGAGACATTAAACGGCAAACTTTTGCCAGTGTTGAATTTCTACTTGCAGGATTTTTGCAGGCCAGCATTTCTGCAGCAAGCCCCTTCTACATACAGTACAGGCTGTTGGGCTGGGCCACATCTGAACTAGCAGAGTGCATCCAGCTGGCAGAGTGCATCAGACAGCTGTTGATGAGGAGGAAAAAGTCATTTGCAGCTTTCTGTCTGTTCACAGGACTGTCACCGATGGTGAGAATGCATCCTGCTGCAAACACAAGGCTGTCACCATTAAAATGACACACCTTACACATCTGAAGCCTGAAACGTCCTTGAATCTGACTGAGCGCTGGCCTGCCACCCTGTCACGTTTCTTTTTTTTTTTTTCTGGAAACTTGAGCTCCTTTGAGTTACTTTGCATAAGTGTGAAGGATAATCCTGAAAAAAGAAAATGCGGTGCTGAAGTTTCATGGAGAACATCTTATCGTTCTGTCTGAAGAGCGCTAACACTCGAGTCTCAGTGGTTCCACCACATCATGAAGTGTCAGCAAAAGGTTTAGCTGCATGTGTTGAGAAACTGCACGTAACTTGAAAGTTTCCCTGCTGTTTCTGCTGAGAGCATCAAATTGTTGGATTTGATATTCTGGCGAGAGGGACGGCGAGAGCGAAAGTCGGGGAGGTGGAGAGAAAAAGAGAATGAGAGTAGATGAAATAAAAGAGTAAGCAGATGGGGCCTCTAAGTCAGCAGGGAGTGTGGTCAGGTAAAACTGAGAGACTGAGTACATCAAGGCTTTCAAAACAAACACACTACCACCATCATCATCCTCTAAAATCCAGTTCGTTTGATGCAATGTGAGAGAACAGGGGCAAAACATCAACGACAAACCGCACCTGTGCACAAAACAAATGGGTTTAAAGTTGACCTTCTCTGCAGACAATACAACAGAAATCTCTTCCAGTCATCATAATGATCTACAACAAGACTCAAATGGACGAGCCTTAGGTAACATCCCATTACTTAGATGAATATGTATCTACATCTGTGACCTACTTATACTTGTCATTGGCTGTACAGTAAACATGGGCTTGCTCAGAGTACAGATTGTATGAACAGTTGCAAACTCTATCAGTATACTGAGTTACTAAGCTTGCACACGACAGATATATTGTATAATTTGTTCTCACTGAGTTCCTTGTATAATCCTCCTTCTATTATCCATTGCTGCATCAGCATCAGTTTTCTCTCAAAATCTGTTCTTCCCCTGCTCCGCTCTTATTCTCCTCCTCTTCCTACCCTTTCTTTATCCTCCGACCACTCTTTCTCTTGTTGTTTCTTCCCTCCCATCTCTCTCTATCTCCTCCTTTTGTGGGTCAGGCTGTTGGCAGGCACTATGTAACCATTAAGAGGAAGTGCTGCAGCCATGCCAAACAAGGGTTGAGACAGGGACTTGGGCCGAGACCAGGACACACACGAACACATGTGCACACACACAGCCAAGAAAGATGAAGGAAGAAGAAAAGGATGGGAAAACGAAAAACGGAGACAAAGAGAAACAACTTGAGTTGAGGAAGGGACAAGGAGCCAAAACGTGTTACTGCACAGCTCATTGAGTTTGAACTGCCTCTGGACAGAAATAAAACTGCTGCTTTCACTATGAAATTCCTTGTATGCACACATGTACACAAATGTGTGCCTTTCTGTAAGCCTTGTGAGTATTTCTGGACATTTCAAGAAAAACAGCATTTATATACACCTGCTTTATAATCTATGCGTCCTTGTTTCTCGTTTTCAACGGGCTACACTGAAAGCTCTGCTGCCAGGACTTGAACTTGAGTCCTACTGTAACTGCCAAGACGTGTCTATGATGGGAGGTTACAGTCAAATATATTTATATATGCACAATTCCTGCACATGATATTTTGCCTTTGCAATTCTGTGAAACAATAATGAGGTGCAGACCACAGATTTCACTGAGTTTCAGTATTAACACACAACTAGTTAATGCGACCTTGTTTATGCACCGTATTATGCAATGTATTTTTGCTGTTGTTGTGATGTTGTTGTACTGTTATGTGCTCGATGCCGCGATTTGACCCTGTCTAGGCGAGGTCTCACTTGGAAAAGAGGTCTGAATCGCAATGTGACTTCCACCTTATAAAAAGGTCATCCATGTTTCACTGAATCCGTTATTTGCTTTCAAAACATTCTGTTGTTTGACTTGCACTGACCCACTGTACTGTTCAGCTCCTTCTGTGTCTGGAGATCCAGCAGCCATATAGTTGCGTGGAACAGCAACAACATCTCTAAAAAAAATTACCTGATCTTGCAACTCAGAACGCAGGTCTGTTACCTCTCCCGGTTAACACCTCACAGCAGATCAGTTTAATGTAGCTGGTGTCCTGTAAGCTGCACCACCGGTTTGACAGCGGAGGCAGACTGATGGCTCAGGATGGAAAAAGCATTATTTTGTTGTGATTTTGATCACATGCAGGTGTAACTGATTCATAGGTTTGTAAAGGCTCTTTTGATTGATGCATTAAATCCTGCACTGATACAGTTTTGTATGAATGAAATTTTGCACTACCTTGTTGTATTGTTAGAGTTAAGGTTAGCGTCATCACTGCTACTAGCTATGTTTACTGTAATATCAATACTGACAGGTGGCCGCTGTCTAAATGTGGCTTGTCAATGCAAAAGTGAGCATGCTTTGTTGAATAATTCATGATAGTTACACTTGCTTGATTTCCTTTTGACTTTCTGACCTTTCCGAACTCTTTCTAGTCCATTTTCTTTTAGAATCATAACTTTACTACTGCATGAGCGCTAAGTGTATAATATCCTGTATGCTAGTTTGTTAAAGACCATTTGCTGTCATGCATCCTGGTGATCGTTTGCTGTAACAAATGACACATTGTGGTGAATCTGTTTCTCCTCTGCCGGGGAAAGTATGGGTATGATACCTAACAGATGGTCTTAGAAGTCACAATTCTTATACATCTACAAAATTCTGTATCTTTTCTACTGTGCAGCTGGATTAATTCAAACTGTGGAAAACGGCTACTTGCAAGCAGTATATGGATGACCTGATAGGTTTCCCTCCCTGTTTAAATAATGCACATGTAAAAGGCACAGAAATTGAGAGGGAGGAGGAGAGGCAGCTTGTAGGTGAGTTCCCAGACAATATTTCAAACAAAGCCTAAAGCCTGAGCCTGACAATAAGTGGAGCTGGACTTCTCACTTGTTACGTCTAAACCCGGAAAGCTAAAAAAAGCCTTACAGCCGTCAGTGACACAGCCTGCCTGAAGGTTTTGCAGCCCTCCAACAAGAAGTTCAATTTTTTTGGCTTCAGTGAGGAGAAACAGAGCTTAAAATGCATATTTACAGGATTTTCAGGGCAGGTGGGAAACAGACCGAGTTAAAGAGGACAAAAGACTGAAGAGGCAGGTTTCATATCAGATGGATTATGTGTGTTTTTATGGATGTTTGTAAAGCAGAAAAACAGAGAAGAAAGTGCTCCACAGACAGCAGGTACAATGTCAACCTTTTATGAACACCAAACAGATTCACCTATCATTGGGTTTATTTGGCTAAACCGCACAAGCTGGTTTATAATGTCACCCGAATCACTGATGGCAAAGAGCGCCCACTCACCCCTTTGCAGACGGAGACAGCTTCTTTGGACAGGGACTTGGGGTAGGACACGTTGTGCTCCATAATGGATTGGAACAACTCATCTTCATCCTCTCCATCAAATGGGGGCTGGGGGAGGAAAGACAGAATATTAAGAGAGTGACAAAGTGGATGAATAAGTGACCAGATTTAGTAAAAACATTTTCCCTGATGAATATGTTTTCCCTGATGAATACTGAAAAAGAGGGCAGAAAAACACAAATTTGACTAAACAGGGTGCCAAAAGGAAGAATAGAGGAGAAAAAGGCAGAAAGAAAACAACAAAGAAAGGGAGAAAACAACAAGGGGCAGTGCTGAATTGGTGAAAGTTTCACAGGAAGACCTTGCAGGGCAAATGGAGTGGATGACCCAGCTTTTTCCCTCCTCACTGGGTGGTTATCATCAGTAACCATAATGTGGGTGTTTTGACAGTCCATAAAATGAATTATTCGTCATTTCCACTCCACCGGTCCCTTCAGGTACAGATAGCCTGTCTGCGTCATGCCCTCTTTACCTGATTTCACACAAGGTGGGGGGAGATGGAGGAAGGGAACATCTGAGTAGATGGAAACTGTTAATTGTTGAACAGCTGACACTTGCCCTGAGTTCCATCTGCATGTTTTGCTTTGCTGAGGAGGAGCTTTTATTTGCATGCAGCTTTTGGCCTTTTGGAATGGAGGACACTTCAAAAATATGTTAATAAGTCATAAATGTCTTGACAAGTCACTTAGTGCCGAGTCCTGGAGACATGTTTTATTGAAACCTGTCAAAAAAACCTTCTGATGGGTGAGTTTATTATTATTTCTTTTTACTTTTCAAAAGAGGACATGTTCAAAATATAACTTACACCAAAATGTGCTTCTGTGTTGATGCGGTAACTTCTGTGTGTAGCACAGATGACAGCATAAAAAGCTAATGCTAGGCTAATCTGTACTGAGGTCACATTGTTCCAATCTAAGCACCACACAGAGCTTCTTCTTCACCTTGTGCTAGTTAACCAAACCTCAAAGAAGCAGCGGGAAAGTAAGCTTCCCAAAAGGGTTAGTGGGAGCACAAAGAAGTGCGAAAATTCAATTTGCTCAATTCAATACAAATTTGTTATTTGTACAGCAACTTTCAGAAAAGAAATGCAGCTCCTGTAATATTGTCAGACTCACTGCAGACAGTTAAAAGCAGGTCTGCAACAGATCCAGAAATAGTGTCTTTTTTTATTCTAAGCATTCTTCTTCCTCGCCAAAACTTGGTGCTTACATTATTAACAGTGAAACACGGCCGCTAACAGTGCAGTCAGATATTCAGATGTAATATGCCAGTAGCAGCTAATGTACCCTCAAGCCACTCTGTCAAGCATAGATGAACAGCGTGCTGCAGAGAGTGGAAAGCTCATTTCTTTCAGATATTTTCAAATTTGTACTTTTCAGCTGCACCGACACTGAGTGACATCGCTGAAGGCAGTTTATCATATTGTGCGCAGCTTCCTCTGTTATATGTGTAAAATCAGTGGAGTTCTTTTTACTTTACTTTTTTTCTTTTTACTTTTAACCTCTCTGCAGTTCAGTTCCAATCAGCCATTTGTTAGCGACTACATTTTAAGTGTGTATAAAAGCCTTCTGGTCAAACCAGGGTCAAAAGTAAGCTCAGCTGACAACACTGAAAGAGGGCGAAAGGTTACACCAAACAGGATATGCCCTATGATTCAAGGGTAGATGGTGGTTTTGTGTGTTTATATGTCAGTGTTTATTATTAGTTGGTGCTGGTGGGAAGGTCTTTAGGAAGCACCACCTGAGTACATTTAGGCCTCTGCAGAGCCTTGCTGCAACTTCAGTGTGGGAATAATGTGGCCGTGAGCAGTCTGTGAGCAACCTTGTATCTGTGCAAAGTTATCTGCATAATCTGTTGCAGGCAATTACATAAGAACTGCAAGTGTGTGTGTGTGTGTGTGTGTGTTTATGTGTGTGCACACCGCTCACCTGTCCTGCCAGCATTTCGTAGAGCAGAACTCCATATGCCCACCAGTCCACAGAGCGTCCATATGGCTGATATGCAATGATCTGTTGGAAAGAAGAGAAAAATTAGGAAATAGGGCATCATAAGCTGCAGAAAGCGTCAGACAGACTGTGATCCAGTATTTAAATACTTTTGAAAAACAAAGCATGTTACCACTTTCATATCAGTATACTACCTGCCTACAAAGGAAATCTGCTTGTTGACAATGTAGGGCATCATAAACAGCAGACAGATCACAACATACATGTGATCACTCTGGACCTGTACATTAAATATGAGGCTAGTCACAAATTCCATAAATATTTCAAACCAAGTTCCATCACTTATTATGTATACTGTTACAGTACCTCTGTCTGCATTGAAAGCACACATCACTAGATCGCAAAGATGTACCCCATAATGTACTCACAGTGCACAAACTCCCCCTGTGTAATGTAATATAGTCTTATTTAATCCATATACTGAAAACCTTCATACTGATGTTCATATCACATGTGTGATCATGAGCAGGTCTCCAACAAAAGCTTAGTACATTTAGCAGAGCATACACCTTCTTCTGTGAATCCATGACAGGACAATTTCAGAAAGTCTTGGCAAAACACTCTGTGGGCCTCGACCCAGCAAGGTTACATATCTTTGCCACTGCTTGTCTCATTTCTATGTAAATCTAAATGACTGCTATAGTGAAGCAGCTCAGCAGCTCTGAATGATAAAATTAGTCAATGCAACATCAAACGTTGTTCACAAACTGTGCTTTCCTAACTGTCCTTGTTAAGTTGCCAACTGGTAAAGTGGGAGACATTTTTTCCATCAATGCTTTTCAGCCAACTGTGCCTCAAAACGCTCCAGACACACGCATATGAAGTTTGACAGCAGCCTTGAAAAATCCTGCTTCACGCAATCGAAAGCTCACAGACGTGCTTGCTTTGCTCCCGATACTGTGATTTGACTCAGACAAAGAAAATGTATAAAGCGAGGTTGTGACTACAGCTGTGACCAGCCAGAGATGCTGGATGACCCAGGCATCATACATTTCAAATCACCTGCAACAATTACTTTTGCCACGGTTCAGCAAAGAAGATAGGAAGTGAGAGATCTCTGGCAAGAAGCGAGCATTTGGTGCGTGGGAAGGGAGTAGATAACAAAACCCAGAAAAGACTCGCTGTATATCATTTTACACGACACAAGCACCTCAGAAAGAAACAGCTCTCATAGGATGATGTTTTGCTGCAGCTGAACCTGAAAAACAAGCTTCACACTTTTTCCACACAAAAACAAGTCAGAGATAAACAACAGCAGAGCCATCGTGAAGTAAACTCTTCCATCCGTTTGTCCAAATGTTCCGATGACTGACAACACAAACTCTTTCATAAGCGGCTGAATTCACTTGGTTTTTCTTCATTTTTTAGTGATTAAGGACTCAAAGTGATTACTGATCTGGGATATATGGTTTTAGGGAATGAATTAATCATATCTAAACCCTGTCTTTCAAAAAGCTTTTGCAACTGCTGCTAAAGTTTAGCTACCACTGCAAGTATTAATATCTAATGTCTAATGAAGAAGGTTATTAGACATGATTTTCCTTAATGCTCATGACTCATAGTTGGGCCAATTGTATACCTGGTACATCTTTTACGTCCAAATGCCACAACAGAGAAAGCAATAAAGAGATAAAGGAATCCTCAATCAACTGTGAGATTTTCTCTGGTGATTGAGGGCTTCCTGTTGGTTTCTCTGACACTGGTCAAGATAAGTGTGTTCATCAGCTCTGATCCTATTCACACATAATTACACTTCACACCAACTCACACATCTCTCTGGAGCTTCCTCTGCCATGTAGAAGCAGCTGGTGCAAGCAGGCTCACATACAGCACACAAGCACGTATGTTAAGACCATGCATTCACGCACACACACACAAGACATACAGGACAGTATGGTGACCCGCACACACAAACAACTCCAGGTGTTTAACAGCAGTTTTGTCATGCGTTACGCTGCTCTATGATCTTTGCTGAGTAACATCTGGCCTCACACATGCTGCCCTGGAACGCTCCTCCAGCTTAGCTTAACATACACTCATGCACAGGTCAACATGCTGCATAGAAACTCACATGCATATGCACACATATGAAGCACATGAAGCACACACACCAATGTGCCCAGGTGTGTGAAAGCAGATTTATTCTGTATCACTCTATAACCTTTGCTGTGTAACACCTGACCTCTGCTTTGCCCAGTGAAGCGCGCGCGCACACACACACACACACACACACACACACACACACACACACACACACACACACACACACACACACACACACACACACACACACACACACACACACACACACACACACACACACACACACACACACACACAGACAAAAACACCTCCAGCTCTGCACTCTGCTGTCATGATGCTGTCCCGAGGGTTGATGGGAGCCGGCTGGACACGCAGCGCATCCACGTGTTAACCCTCATACGCACAAAGGCAAGCATGTGCACGGACTTGCATGCACATACACTTATGTGTCTTTGAATATCATTATAACTGTGAGAGTTATAGAAGCAGAAAGCATTTATGCAGCACACATTTAATGTCACAGGCTGTGTGACTTCATCAGTTCTTCTTCAATACATCACATTTTTAAAATAAAACATACTCTGAGGCTAAGTCTGTAGCCTTATACTTCTGTCTATCATGTAACCATTTTACTGAGTAAAACTGTTGACGATAAAACATCACTATGGTCACAGACATCTTGAGAGGAATGTGCAAGTGTTTCATTCCTCTTCAAAGCTGAATGGGCATCTACAGTCCGACAGGCAGGTCTGTAAATGTGCACTAAAAAGCAATTAATTAATGTTAATAAAAGAATGTGGTGTTTATTTTTAGAAATTATATTCTGGTGCAAAACATTGGCAAGAGCTTTGCCAATGCATCTCAAATGTTTAGTGCTAAATATCTCAGGTCTGCGCTTTAGAAAACAAATGATCACAAGTTCAAACTTTCTAATCTAGAATGCAATAGAAAAGGAGGTATTTTGGATGTTTGCTGTCACGTGATTATTTTTCCACTGTCTTTTCGTATGTGAGAGCCTCTTATCACATTAACTCTATCCTTGACCCAGGCGGACATGCTTCATGAACATCAGATGGTCAACTACATGTAAACGACATACAAACCTTACATAACCTTTCACACGCCTAATGCTTAAAAGGCCCTCTTGCAGACCCCCCTCCAGGTGTCACAGCTCTAAACAACACAAAAATGAGGGCTGTTTTACTTCTCCTGCTTGGCTGCTGCCTGTCTGGAGCAAACGTCCTGGGGCAGAGGTTCACTGCCATCACACATATTCAGGACGAGACCGCTGAAGCAGACGGCTTCACTCTGCTCACAGAGATGATGGCTGTTTTGGATGAGCAGAGAAATGAGCTGCAACACACCAAACAGCAACTGGTGCAACTTCAGAAAGTACAGGGTATGTGTGGTAGCCTGGCTGAACTATGCAGCATCTTTTGCATCCGCATTGACCCTCCAAGTCTTCTTCTTCTTTCTTTTTTTTTGTCTTGATGGCAAATATAGTATTAGGAATTTCTGTTTCATATTCAATACTGAATTGTATAATTTCTGTATTTTACTGTATAGAACAAACATGTGTGCAGACTGCGGCTGACAGCCAGATGGAGGAACTGTGGAATCAGCTGGATGCACTGAAGAAAGGATATACAGGTAGAATAGTACATGTTTTATAAAAGGAACATGTTTGCATTGGAAAAATGTATAATAACTACGTAATCTTTCATCTATTTATCAATACATCAATCTCACTTAGACGTTCTGTGTGTTGTCTCAAATCTCTTAATTTTTGGGTTGAGTTGTTATGTTTGTTTGACCCTGCATTGTTTCCATTACGTAAAAAAGACCACGAGGCCAGGCTGAGAGTCAGTGAGATGCAGGAAGAGGAGCAGAGGAAGCAGGTGCAGCAAGTCGTGCGGCAGTACACAGGTATGACATATAAACTGAGGCCCCTTTTAACACACATAATCAAAACAAGAGCAGGAGGAAGCAGGAGAATATTGTATATGTTCAGTAGTTAACATTCCTAAATGTAATCTAAATGTACTTGTTTTTGGTTTTCATTTGTTTATTCTATTCACCTTCACTCAACCCTCACTGAGCAGAACTGGAGGCCAGACTGAATGCCAGTGATTTGGAGGGTCAAAGCAAACGAGTGCAACAACTGCAGAGGGAAAGTAAAGGTAATACAACAAGAAAGTCAATTATTGATGGCCAGCAAAGTGGATTTCCTCCTCATCTCAGCTCATCTAATCTCACCTCATGATTTATCTCTGACTGGATGCTTGAAGTCATGCAGTATTTATTCCCTCATCTTCAACAAATAGAGCTGAACGCCCGACTGACAGATCTCGGAAATAGGCTCAGAGACGTGGGCGCAGAAGTGAAGGTGCTGCAGGCTGCCGATCAAGGTAATTACACTCATACTGGATGGTTATCTGCATCAGTGTATGTACAACGTATTTTCAGTAAAAGGTAAAAGGACTAGTTTTTTGCTTTTTATTTTTCGAAAAACAACCAGAAACGGCTTATATGTGAAATTTTCTGTGTATTTCATCTTTTACTCCTCTATGTATTGACCAGATGTGGAAGCCAGACTGAACGCCACTGATGTCCAGGCAGAGATGCAAAGAACCCTGGTGGCACAATTACAGGTGGAAATTAAAGGTACATTAACACATGTAGAGACTGTTGTATTCGTGTAAGTGGCCAACAGGCTAAAGACTGCTTTGGTTTAAATCTGGTTTTAAGTGGTTATATTTGGGATGTTTTCCTTTCATCATTACATCTGTCAGAGTTTGAGTCCAGACTGGAGGTCAGTGAGAATCTAGAGGAAGAGCTGAGTGCCCGGATTAAAAATGCAGAGAGAGAGGTGGAGGTGCTGAAGACTGCTGATCAAGGTATATATTTCCTTGTGATTCAGTAAACCTGACTATGTACCCTTTAATCTCCCTTCTCTAATCATTCTGATTTTTCTCCCACCCTCGCTGAGCAGAACTAGAGGCCATACTAAAGGCCAGCGACCTGGAGGGCCAAAAGACACGAGTGGAAGAACTGCAGAAGCAAAGTAAAGGTAATGCAACAAACAAGTCAATTATTAATATGTAGTAATGCAGACCTCTTCTCCCCTCAGCTCATCTAATTTCACTGTGATTTATAGTTGAACTGAATGGAAAATCATTCCGTATTAATTTGCTCCTTCTTACAAATAGAGCTGAACATCAGACTGACAGAGCTGGGCAATAAGTTTGGAGATGTGTACATGGATGTGAAGGCACTGCAGACTTCAGATCAAGGTAGATGAGGTGCATTTTTACCACATGGGAATGGCCCAAAACATACAACCTTAGATACAAGATATCACAGTTGTTTTGCTTTTTGAGGAGTAAGATCAGAACATTGATTTTGCAGAATTATCTGTGTGGTTGATGATTTTATTTCTCCATGAAATGAGCAGATATGGAAGCCAGACTGAACGCCACTGATGTCCAGGCAGAGATGCAAAGAACCCTGGTGGCACAATTACAGGTGGAAATTAACGGTACGTTAAGACGTGTAGAGAGTGTTGTACTGGTGCACCACATTGTGAGAAAATTCATGTGAATATTAAGTGAGCTGTCTGAAACTGTTGACTGTTGAAACCGACTGTTAGAGTTCGAGTCCAGACTAGAGTCCAGTGAGAGTCTTGAGAAGGAGTTGGTGACCCGGCTTGGAAACACAGAGACAGAGGTGGAAGCGCTGAAGACCGTGGATCAAGGTAAAGCCAGAAGGCCTAATACTGTGTGAATTCCCTCTTTAGGTGCCATATGGGGTACAAGATATTCATATATAGATTATTTGCAGCCCCTGATGGAAATTTCTGATTTTCACATGACTTTTTCATAAATAAGTTTGAGCATTTTCACCTATACTTGGTTTATTTAAGTTATTTATCTCAGAAAAGATTAACAGACCAGGTTCCACTCTAGTTGGGCTGAAACTACACCATCTAATGCAGTAAATGAATGAAAGAAATCATGATGGATTTTCTTCATATTGACAGTCTTGTAATAGAGGGGAAACCTTTCCTCTATTTAATCTTTCATCCCTTATGTCCTCTAATCTGATGTCACCAAGAATAATAACTGAACTGGACTCATTTTTAATGTTCCAGCCTTCATATTCTTTGTGTCCCTTCAACCAAAGAGTTGAATTCCAGGTTGTCAGCCAGTGAAAGTCTGACCGAGGAGCTGAAGATCAGCCATGAAGTTACACTGAGACAAGTGCAGGCACTCAATACAACTGATCAAGGTAAAGAGACTAAAGACATGCCTGTAGCACCGAGTCTACACTTTAACCACACTTCGCTCATCATGATTATTTAAATCAGCCTAATTAATGGCTTGATAAGGCTTACTCCTCTAATCTATTCCAATAGAACTGGCAGCCAGACTGGGAGCCTCTGAGAGCCTGAGTGAGGAGCTGCAGATCAAGAGTGCAGATGTGGAAAGGGAGGTGAAAGCTCTCAAGACAGCTCATCAAGGTAGAAAATTGCATTTGATTATGAATGAGTGAGTAATTAGGTTATTTGAGTGATTGAAACACTATGTACCATTTGATTTAATTGAGAGATAATGGCTGATTTAATGCAGCTTCTCCTCCGTCTCCTATTTTCCACCAGAGCTGAAGTCCAGAGTGGAAGCCAATGAGGGCCTGGCCAGGGAAATGTACACCCGCCTTGACATTACAGAAACAAAAGTGGAAGCAGTGGAGAAAATAAATCAGGGTAAGAAAATACCTAGAATAAAAACTACATGTATATCTACCTTGTTATCATTTACTGCTATCATTAATAGTTCATATGGTTTTCAATCTCGCACACTAATCCCTCAGATTTGGAGGCTAGAATGAACGCCGCTGAGATTCTGGGTCAGGAGATGAAGTCAAAGCTCGAAAGAACAGAGGCTGAGATGGAGGAACTTAAAACAGCTGATCAAGGTGAGCAAAATATTACTGATCCACTGTAAAATCTATGAACATCTGTACTGTTACATTATGACGTTGGCTTTAAAGATTTCTGTTGTATTTGCTCCTATTTCTGATGTGTTTACATGACAATATTGTTTCGAAGTGTATTGTCGTGATAATTGTCTTTTCTATTAACATTTTTCTCCTTAAATTTAAAAAGTCATTATTAGGATTTTTGTTGTCATGCATCTGACTTTATTAAAAGTGGCTGATGTGTTTTCATAATAGAACTGGAAGCCAAACTGGAAACACATCAAACTGTACAAGAGGAGCTGAAGAATAAGGTTGACCAAACAGCTGAGGCTGTAGAAGACGTGAAGACAACAATGACCGAAGGTAAATAAGTTTGTACATCAACACGGGAAAGATAAAGTTTGACTTAAAGTGTAAGCCAGGGAGATGGGATGCTATGTGTACCTCCATGTTTGCCTTTAAGAAACTAAAGCAGCTGTATTTATACACAAAACATACACACTGGTTTACTGTAGCTTTAGAATATTTTAAAAGAATTGTTTGTTTTTGTGTCTTCTTTGACAGATAAAGTGGCTTTCTCAGCTGCACTGGAAGAGAACCAAATGCACATAGGGCCATTTGACACTGAGACCACTCTCATCTACAAAAAAGTCATCACCAACATTGGTGACAGCTACGATCCCAAAACAGGTAATGGGCTGAAGGAACCTTCTGAGTAATCATGGAGTTAATTTACAGCAGCCTTGTTTTTCTCATGTGAGCTCATTGCCACATCCTGTCATTCAAGAGCATCTTCTAAAAAACAGATACAACACTCTTTTGTCCACACTGCATGCACATAATCAAAGCGCTAATTTTAAAATGATGTCCTCATTCTCTGTTTGTATATTCAGGAGTTTTTACAGCTCCAGTGAGCGGACTTTACCACTTCACCCTCTACTCTCACGCTAACGGAGGAAACCCTAGTTTCTTACTCTTGTACAAGAACGGTGAGGCTGTTGTGGGCACCGCTGAGCACCCGACTGCCTCCGATGTCACTGATAACGGCTCCAATGGGGTGGTGCTGCTTCTTCAGAAAGGAGACCTGATGGATGTGCACATGGAAGCCGGGTCCTGGGTCTGGGCAGACAGTGATCGCAACCTCTGTACTTTTACTGGCATTCTGCTGCACAGTACGCTCAGTGATGTGCCCAAAACCATTCTTTACTAGTGCAATATGAAATTCACTCAAACAACGCCTAGAAACAGAAATAATTTATACTACGTATTACTGTTCTACATTTCATTTGCATTATTCAAGTTCGAGTTATTTGTAATTAATTTGCACTTTATGGCTGGTTAAGACATCATCTACATCAATCTGTCAAAATGTATTTATTTTGAAAATTAACTTACATTAATTCATTCAAAGATATTATTGTGATTCTACAAACACTGTCACTTTCATGATTATCTCGCCTAAACATTTACTGTGCATCTCAATAAAAATCCAGTAAACTGTGATTGAAGTCATGAAACAGTGACTCTCCAGCGCTCTGCTTGATCTTGACCAAACGTGCTGTTAAGGTACTGCTGCATCCGTGAAAGTGTCTAAGCTCGTTGAGATGATATCAGCATGAAACAAAATAAGGATGACAAACATGTTCATGAGAAAATGTGTTTAAGACTCTGCGTCCTGATGTGTTTGTGTGAAAGCAAACAGCCTCGGGAAGGTGAGAAGTGCTGAGCCTTAATCCTCGGCTCTCCTTAGCTCTTTGGTAAAAGGCAGGAAGATGCACTAGGGAAAAGCCCCCTCCCCTTATCTTTCTTCTCTGTTTTTAATTAGCCCAAGGGTCAAAGACTCCATGGTGAGGGAAACCTCGAATTGAAATCCCTCAGCTTGCCTGCTCAAATCCTGCTTCCTGCAGGAATCACGCCAACCTTCAGCCTGACCTGACAGTTGCCAGTGAATTCAGCTACACACTCTGAAGGTTGCGTTTCACATTAGATTTGCACTGCTGCTGCTGAGATATTTCAATATGTATGAGGAGGGATAATTCCTTATCCTTGTAAACTAAAAGTGGAACAATCTTATGGGGAAAACAAATACTCTTACTCGCTCTGGATCGTTCTACTCACCTCCAAATAGAAATAGAACAAATCTGAAGCAAAATACTCTAAAACAACAACTCTGAGCAGTTCAGACATAGCATGTCTTTAATGAGGATAGTCAAGCTCTTTAATACTCAATTTGCTCAGAGGAAGCACTTTTACAGGGTGACAGGGTGAATCAGGCCAGTGCCAGACAGCCCATCATCAGCGACCTAATGTGGCATATTTGTTGCGCTGTGTCACTGAGAATTGACCTCAGAGTCTCTCTTGCAAAACTGTTCGCAATCAGGGATTTAACCACGGAAAGCATGTAGACCCATCAGGTCAATATAGCAAAGTGATCTGCAGCCCCATGTCGGTTTGTGTCATGGGAAGGAAAACAGAGAGGAAGGGAGATAGAAAGGGGCAGAGGGGAGGAAGACGGCATGAAAAACAAGGAGAGAGGACATATTTTATTTACAAATGCTAAAGATACTGGAAGTTACTATTATTGCCTTAAATGTAAATGACCTTTGCATGGATTTTCATCAAATTTTCCAGACATATTTATTGTCCCTAGTGGATGAATTCTAATGATTTTATTGATCTCCTGATTGCAATCTAGTGCCACCTGTAGGTCAAAGTTCTTTTTCGGTGAAATATCTCTCAGTCGATGGAATGGTTGTGTCAACTCGAATGACTTTACTGATGCTGACTTCTATCTGGAGCCAGCAGAGGCCCAACACTTTAGGTTAACAATAAAACGTCTTGACACGAAATATGAAACATTCATATTCCCCACAGAACAAACTGTATTAACTAACTAATATCATTGGCCAGTATTTTAAGTTGTACAGTATTTGTACTTAATTTGTATTTTGGTTTGGACAATCCCGTCATCCACAGCTGTATTTTCTGTTTAGAGCAAATTAGCAAATGTTAGCATCTTAACACGCCAAACTACGATGGTGAACATTACCTGCGAAACATCAGTATATTAACAATTTTATTGGACGCATGCTGACTAGGTGCTGGTGCATGATGGTAGACTTCTAAAACTGCAGCAAATCCCAACAAAAATTCTCACATCTTGGTGATTAAAGCTAGACGAGAACGGATCAAGTGTGCAAGACAGAAAGACTTTTCTCCAAACTAAAAACTTAGATTTGAGTCAACTATAATTTACTGCCGTATTCTCATAATAGTGTTAGACTTTCACAAACATGTTGTTTCTCAGCTGTCACTTCTTGCGGTGGAGAAAATAAACACAAAAGAAAGTGACTTTAAAGTCAGAAGAGGGTGGAAGAGTGGGATTCAGAGTCAGTGAGAGTGGGGCCGAAAAGAAAGAAAAAGGAGAGAAAAAAGGCGAGGAGGACAATTAGAGTTCAGCAAGAAGCGACTGTTTAGATCAGTTTCAGGCCATCCTGCAGAGCGCTGCGCTAATGTGACGCTGCTGTGACTCGCTGCCCTTGCCACCCCATCGCCTGTCTGCAACAACACCAGAGGACATTTACGGTTTCAGGCACGGTGACCTTCGTGCTCTGAACCAGCATGTCGAGCCCAGAGCTTCATCTTTACACTTATGTACCATGTACAGATATGCTTGTTTGCTTGGCTATATGCATGAGGCTGATATATACAAAGAGGGCTCTCTCCTTTTGCCAGGTTGCGAGTGATGGAAATAGACAAGCGCGACCTGTGCCTGACATTCCCTGCTCTCATCCTGTTTCATTTTTTATTTATTGTATGAAAGCCTCTGGCCAGTAGAGCTCTGTTGATTCACTGCAGCACATATGTGTGTATGTGCGCACAGTGGAAGAGATTAGATTAAAGGAGATTTTCCTTGTGCACGTTAATCTTTATATACACATACCAAATTCTCAATATATTAGTTCTATAATATCTTTGTTGAGCCAAAACATGTTTCATGTGCCTGCCTGGGTATCTGTGTGCATCTGTGTTTATTGGTGCACATGCACTCATGGGCTGAACAGTCTGTGTTTTTGCATGTGTATATCTGTATGTGTGTGTTTTTTTTGTGTGCATGTGTGTTGGCATCGCTGCAGACATTTCTCTCCCATTACGCTTAATGCTACATGACAGTTGTGGATCAGACTGCTAGCTATTCAAGGCTACTCTCTTCACCACACACACATACACACGCAAGTACTAACCTCTGCTCCTTTGAAGCTCATCCTACAGAAACAGACAAAAACCAAGGCAGTGTGGTTGAACACTACAGCACCCAAGAGTACCCTCATGACCAATACTGTTACAGGGTGCTACGTGAAGATCTGCCTCTTTATTGTCATTGGAGAAATGTGAATGCAGACACAGCGTGCATCAGGCCGTGCTTTAGTGGTCTGTTTTGGAAAGAAATTCCTCAGTTCTGTATGTGCTTGTTGTGGTTGGTTTCATTCCCTGCTTGCATTACTGTAACAAGCAGCTCTGGGGTTAACGTGAGCGTCCCACACTGCAAGTAGTGCTAAAGATGAACAGCACATCTTTCCATGAACTGTGTCTATAAGCTTTGTTATATATTTAACTGTGAGTCTCAAGCTGAATCTGAGATAGACAAACTTAATTTCAGGAGTAAAATCGGTGCAGTGCCCCTTTAAAGAGGAAAATCAACTTTACTAAAGCTGCTCTGGCATAATTTTTCATGCAGTTGCACATCTTCAAATAACAGAAACTGACAGTCAGGTGTTATCAAGCTGCCGAACCTGAGGCAAGTCAGCTGTAACAATACACAGGGGACTGTTTTAGGACATTTCTACGGTTTCTGGTTCAGATAAGATACTGATACACTGAAATTACATTTATTTGGATTTGGAGAGTTAAGAAAAATATCCATATCTGTGTAGATAAGTGGGTTAACTGTCCACATACAATACCTACACAGGTCAGACCAGGATAGCCTAAACGTACATAATGCTATACTTCTATATAAGGCAAAATACGACACATAATTACAGATATCAATACGCAAGTGAACTATAGCAGTATGTTTTGGATTATCGGTGATGCTGTAACGTATTTCTTTGCATGCATCATGTATATCCCTGATCCTGAAAAAGTTCAGGGACGCTGTGCAAAACATAAATAAAACAAAATGTGATAATTTGCTCGTCCTTTTTGGCACACACTCAACTGAAAACAGTACAATGACAAAATATTTAATGTTTAACCTCAACAGCTTTTGATTTTTGTAAATATATGCTTACTCTGAATCTGAAGTTGGGACAGGAGCAGCTAAAGACTGGGAAAGATGTGGAATGCTCCAAAAACACCTGTTAGGATCATTCCACAGGTAAACAGGCTCATTGGTAACAGGTGATAGTATCATGATTTGGTATGAAAGGGACATCCTCAGTCGTTCACAAGTGAGGATGGAGCGAGGTTCACCACAAAGTGTCTAAAGGATTTTAATGAATGGTCTTCAGAACACTTGGATTAAAAATAACCACAAAGGGAAAAACACATTGAAGTGCACCTGCAGTATCATGTATAAATGAACTGCATCAGAATACAAATATGCACTTGGAACCCTGAGGCAGAGGAAAGGAAGGGAAGGTTATACCAACAAGCTTAATATAAAGGATGTGAAAAAGCTAGAAGATTTATCTAGTTCCTCTACATACTGAAGTTTAGGAAATAAGCTGCCACCCAAAACAGTTTTTCACGCCTGTCATCGTGTCTGCAGGATGTTTGCAGGTTCATGCTCTCTGCATTTCTGTCTCGTTTGCTGTTCCCTTCACACTTCCTCTTTTCACCTTCTTCTTCCCTCCTCATTTTTTTCGCACTCCTGACTCACTTTTCTTGCCGTGGTTGAAGTGATTTTGTGAGACTACTAATAGCTCTGATCTGAAAACAGCGGTTTCAGTGCTCAGTAGTTGGCGACGAGTTAAAAATGGGAGCTGCCTATGCAAAAGCATGCGGCCAGTTGACAACTCCATGATGACACAGCTTGTTATTCCTTAAGTCCTTAAACTTTTTGTGAAATCAGAAAAGCTACAGTCATTATTCATCAACAATGATAAAACTTCATGTCTGAATCATGCATGGCCAAGAGGCCTGAAGCAAAACAACAGGGCCTAATTATAAATGAGCAACTTATCGTTCAAAGTTATGAGCCTGTGCGAAAACTTAGTTCACTTTTTGTTTAAAGCAAATGTCTCAGACAAACCGCTTCTGCACATATCAATGCTGGGTGCGAAGATACAATACTGGACTATTTCTGTCAGTCCCTCCTGTATCATAACACAATAACACTGTGAGGAGGAACACGAGCTCAGCGACAACAAAATCAGAATCTAAAAAGTAGCTCCTCTGCAAAGACTAAATTTACACTATATCATCCTGACACTTGAAACACCCTAACCGCTGTGGGGGGTGAACGGGGATGTGGACGCTCATGCCTCCTAATGCCACACTGCAGTGGGGGCCAACTAGGGCGTGGAGGGAAATGGCCCGTGTCAGACAGCTCAATATCCTCAAATGCTCTCCTGAAATGCGGCACACAGCCATCATTAGGCCACTTCTTCCAATTTTAATTCCTGCTTTCTTTGCTTCTTTCCTTCAGCGTCCGGCTAGTCTTGTCCCCCTCTGCTCTTCTCCTCACAGTCAATGCCTTATGCTGCTCTTGTGTTGCCTCTCTGTTCTCTCTCTCTTCCTCTATCCCTTTCTCTCTGTGTCAAAGTCACTGAGGTGTAAATTCACATTAGTGTAAGCATTCCTCCCAGACAGGAGCTCCCAGTGACTGGCTATATAGGTCAGAGTAAACACAGCGAAAACTGTGTGCCAGCACATGTGTGTATGTGTCAGTGTGTGTGTGTGCTGCATTTTTTCACATGTGTGCTGACAACCAGGGGACCCACTGCTACATAGAAATGCAATCCTGCACTGATAGAGTCATGAGCATGTGGGCAGGTGTGTGTGAGTAGGAAAAGTGTGAAAGTATTTCTCATCTCACACATATTGAGACACAAACATGCACCCACCCACCAGAAGTGACCTTGCTACAGCAGCTCATAATAACACAAACACACACTATATTTTTCCTTATTCAGGTGGCAGGTGCTTCCAATATCTGGTGGTTCTCAACTGTTTGGAATACATGACTGGATCCAAATAATGAAAAACCTATTTATTCCCTTTCCAAAAACCCTGAACTGATATGATGAAGGCCAAACATTTCCAACCAGGAAGGTGGAGAAGCTTAAATGAAATCCCTCCGATGTCAAAACACCTAAAATTTGTCAATGTGACTTTTGGTAAGTTTGTTCAAATTTCAGTGATTGCAGCTGACAAAAAAAAAAAGGAAAAAAAGGTGCTTTTTGCCATGACATATGAAGTTTGGGGATTCATATCATGTCCACATTCATGTGTATGTTGCATTTTACTCCTGTAGACGTTTATGGTTGAGCTACTTTGAACTACTTTACATACTGTAGGGTATTTTAATCTACAGCAATGCATCTGTCCTCTGAGAACCACAAAGGTCTAAAAAGTACATTTTTCTTGAGTGCAGAAAAACAGTTTTCTGCTTTGTCACAAAGCATTTTCCAGCTAATCAAGAGTCATTTTAATATCTCAACCTATAAAGGACCACTTCCAATCCTGCAGTTTATCGGAAACGTTCAAATTCAACAAATTTGGAAATAGGTGGTTTTCACTGGACACGAAGGGTATGAAAAATCTGTAACTAGTAACTAAAGTTGTCCAACAAATGCAATGGAGTAAAGAGCACAGCATTTGCCTCTGAGATGCAGTGCAGTAAAAGTATAAAGTAGCAGAAAAAATGCATACTCAAGTAAAGCATAAGTACCTGAATTTGTACTTCAGAACATTACTTGAGTATAGTTGAATATAGTTATAGTTAGCTGTGTTCCACCAATGCAAATCAACATAGGCTGACAGAATGTCTGCAGCTGATAAAGACAGCTTATAATGCAGGAAAGTGACCAAAAAAGTTGTATGAACTGTATGAAACATACGCCCAAGCTGTGAAGTTAGCAGCTGATCCTTCCGTCACACACAATTTGAGGTGCACTTTTCCTCGATTATGCCTGAAAATGTCACCACTGTGAGCCCACTTTTAAGGTCAGCCTCCACTTAGGAGTGTTTTTGAGTGTGTGCAAGTGTGTACAAGTGAGTGTGTGATCGGGTTTGTGTGTCTATTGAAAGCATGTATGAATACAGATATTTACCAGTTTAGGCAGAACTGTGTGCATGTGATGCAGTCATGCATGTGACTGTGTGACACTATGTGTGTGTGTGTGTGTGTGTGTGTGTGTGTGTGTGTGTGTGTGTGTGTGTGTGGTTATGACTTAGCATAAAGTGTGTGACATTAAATGTGCACTGGCTCACAGTGCCATGGAAACAGTAGCCGCTCCTATATCCTGCTGTTTTATCCCTGACTGGTGCATTAGTGTCAGTCTGACTCTGAATGGTCACAGCATGTTCACCTTGCACCCCTGGGGTGGAACTAACCTCCCAGTCTGTCAGAGGGGGTTTTAGAGGGGATCAATAACCCAGCCCACCATTAAATAGAAGTCAACTGACCGATAATGGCCAGAGAGTTAGACAAACTAAATCAGTACATGAAGTATAAACTGTTGTAAGCTGTAGCATTAAACCTTTCCAGTTAAAATACCGGGTGAATTTGAGAGAAGCTGATGAATAGATGAACGGGCACAAAACGGCGTTGAATCACAGATAATTCACCTGGTTTACAGATCCCACAAATCACAGGCAGCGCTTCAATTTAGCAGCCCATTGAGGATGGCACTTTACTTATGTGGCTGCTTGCTGATCATAGCAGATCAATGAAGAAACCAACAGAAAGAAACAGGTGTATTAAGAGATTATTGTGTGTCCTTAAAACTTTCAGTGTCTTCATGTTTCTTTTAACAGTTCCACCATTTGCTGTGATATCATCAGTAGGGATGGATGGATGGCTATTCATTATGATTTTCTTTCTTTAGCGCTGGCTTTGGCAAAACCTCAAGTTGTAAAAGTTGGTACCAAATGCTCACTTCTGATATTTCCTGCTTGAATTTATCGTGTCTACAATATACCTCAGTGAGGCAAAGATCTTGTGTTGTGTTGATATATAGAAAAGTAAGCAGGTTGCATTTTGGAAATGGTACTGAAATATATGCAAAAATGTCCGGCCCTAGTCAACCCTTCGGCACCTCTTTCCACTGAGGGCAGAGTCAGTCCTCGCTCACTGGGAGTGGATCCAGTTTAACTGCTACACAGTTGCAACATTAGTTGATGAACAGTCAGTATCAATGCTGCATGTGAACGTGATGGACTGATATCATTTAATGCTCCTTGGACCAAGCTTTTCAATAATTGTGATATACACGTTCAACAAGGGAAATGCAAGTAAGGACGCCTAACGTCCAGATTTGCAAACGACTTTCCATCTCTACAATTTCATGTAGATGCTGCCACTCAAAAAGGACAAAATGATCGCAAATGACAAGGTGAAACTGTCAAATCGAGTGGATTTGTCTTGAACGAAATGATTATTGCATCAACGACGAGAGAACCCACTGGGACACACGGAGACCCCAGCTTGGATGTTTGGGTTAAGTTTGGACTCGCCAGCGGACACTCTGGGTGTCAGTCTCACTGGGGTACTTACGTCACGACAGAGTGCGTGTGCTCGTGTGTGTGTATCTGTCCTGAGGCGCTGACCTTAATCTGGAGCACAAGGGTGACACAGGCTCAGACCAGACAGTGACAGAGATGACCTCATGCATCAAAGCACGGACACGCACACGCATACGTACATGAATGCACACGCGCGCGCGCACACACACACACACACACACACACACACACACACACACACACACACACACACACACACACACACACACACACACACACACACATCTCTCCATGTTCAACCTTACCTCTGGAGCTATGTAGTCTGGAGTGCCGCAGAAGGTGCGTGTGGTCACTCCTTCTGTCATGTTCTCTTTACACATGCCAAAGTCAGCAATCTTAATGTGTCCTTCCGAGTCCAGCATCACGTTGTCCAACTTCAGATCCCTGAGGAAGCAACGCAGATATTCAAAACAGCCTTTACGATGTTGACTTCTCTGCCAATCCTACATTTGTCTAATTCTTATACTATTTATTCCAAACAAACACCAAGAAAGGGCTAACACCACACACTTTACCGCATGGCATCCACTGCAGACATTTATTATCTCACAACATTTCTGATTGTTGCTTTAAATGCAGTCACTGAATCTGAAGAACAGCGTGCACTGTGTTTATGCTGGACAAGTTGTGTCAACTAATTAACACTCACCTGTAGATGACTCCTTTCAAGTGCAGGAAGAAGAGACCAACAGCGATCTCTGCTGCATAGAACCTGCAATAACAACCACACATTTACAGATGAGAAACAGAAGGAAACTTAACTTAAACTTGCAAAACACTGCTCGCTGACTGTATCCCGTCATATGAATCACACCTTTTACAAGACGACCATAATACTGTGGCAGCTAACAAAAATGAAAATGTCTTACACTGCCTGAGGTTCCTTGAACTTGCCCACTTGTTGGATATGATACATGAGGTCTCCCCCATTCACATACTCCATGACAAAGTACAAACGGTCCTGTGGTCATAGAGATAGAGGAATAGAAGAGAGGAGTTAGATAGATGGGGAGAAAAAATATGCAACATCATTATTTTGCACGTAAAAACTGCAAAGTTCCACAAAAGCTGTGAAATGACAGTTCTCTAAAGAGAGAGATACAAATTCAGTATTGCAGCCTCCCCTAACCTTGCTGTCTGAGTCGTTCCATCGTTCCTGCTACACTTTCTATGACAAGGTGACCTAAAAAGCCGACAACAAAGCGCTTCATGGAAAAAGAAAACACTCTACACAGACATCTGTCAGGCAGTATTCTCTTTGTCTAACAGTACTGGTCCCTTACCGCCCATGACAAGTTCGGCCTGACCCTGGTCTGCTGTGTTTCATAGTCGCTTACTAGCAAAACACAGACCAACCATCTCACATAGCAGCAGACCCATACTGATGACAGAGCTGACCTTCTACTGGTTTGACCAAGTGTTACTACCCACAACAAAGCAGATCTGCTCTGGTGGGAGCTCTGACCTTCATTTCACTATGATGATGACCCCTTGAGCAAAATGCACACTGCACCTTCTCTGGTTCTCTACACCAGTGTTTCCCAATCTTTTTGAGCCACGGCACAAATTTTACATTAGAAAAATCACATGGGACATTTTCTCAGTGTGAAACCTGGGAAACACAAAACTGATACTCTTGCAGGAATTGAAGAAAGACACACAGGAAGATTTCATCTGATTGGTGCTCTAAGGCTTAGAGCACCAATCACCAGGTAGAAATTGGATAATCTTCCATGGCACACCTGATGATTTCTAATGGCACACTGAAGTGCCGCGGCACAGTGGTTGGGAAAAACTGCTCTACGCGTCTCTGTCATCTTCTGTCTTGTGGTTGAGTGGTACTTTTAATTCATGTTTTTAGCAAAACAAATGCGCAATGTAACGTGCGTATTTCAGCTAAATATGCTAAACAAGAGAGGTTAAAATGGTTTCCAAAGCTTTGTATAGGTGCAAAGACTTTTTCATTATAAAAAAAGTCTGCAAAAAATTGTGTATTCATGAATATCCTACAAGTGACACAAAGCTGTGTCTCCTCCTATATCCCCCGTCTGCCTGCTGTTACAGCTCTAATCAGCTGCTATTGTTCAGCTCGGCCTCTCTCAGGAACTGCTGGTAGCGGTTCATTTGGCATCCAGCGGAAAACGCTGGTTGTGTAGATTTACCAAGAGGCATTCTGATGAGGTGAAACAGATTTAGACTAAAATGTATGTAAAGGGTGGGGTGTGAAGAAATCACATGGCTACCATTCTGATTCATGCTATTGCTGGTATTGTTACACCAAGAAATCTAAGTAGAGCGAATGAATGAAGGAACTTAATCTGAAGAGGATCTGGCTGCGAATTTAAGAAGTTCCATTTCAGTTTTTAGGTGAGTGTGGAAGCAGAGCAGTAAAAGATATTTCTCAATGATTTAGAAGACATACATGTTAAAGTTGTCATTCCTTTATATGCGCATACTTGTTTGTATCATGTGGGTGCACACATTTGGATTTTACATAAGCCAGCACAATACGCCTCGAGAGACACACAGTGGCAAGCCTTAGATCTAAAGCGTAACAAGGCAAAAGAAAGAGAAAACACTGCAAATCACAAGGCAGAATTCATTACAACTCATGTGCGTGTACTAAATATCCATGAGTGTCACTTTGCTCATACAGTATTGTGCTCTCAGGTTGTGTGGTCTGGTTTTGGCATGACGTCAATACACACGTGCACGCATGTTCAGACACATGCTTTTGTATTCACTTACACACACAGACACAAACCTCAGCCCTCTAATTGGGGTTTGTTTCTCCTTCTCTCTTTTATTTTTTTTTAACTGTACTTGTCACACACGTCCTCTGCTGGTCTCGACAACACTTTATGACTAAGCTGTTTAGCTAAAAGCCCCTCCGTGAATTAATTTGACCTGACCTGACCTGGAGTGACTTGTCCTGACGCGTGTCCAGGGGCATTTCACCTACCACAGTCTGGAAGCAGGAGTGCAGCTGTGTGAGGAAGGGCGGCTTGTCCTGTTGGGCCAGGACTCTCTTCTCCACCATGGTACATTCCACGTCATCGTCCTGGATCACCACGTCCTTCTTCAAGATCTTTATTGCGTACAGCTCTTCACTGGCCTTCATCTCCGCCAGCATGACCTTCAGAGAGACAGACAAACACAGTGGAAGAATAGATTCGTATGCACCTTCTGTTTTTAGATGTCATCCTGTCCATCACCAGTTACACTAAGAACTTGATGTTCAAGAGGCACAGCTGCCTCACCTTGCCGAAGCTGCCTTTCCCCAGGACAGCAAGGAAGGAGAAATCACTGAGCTTGACTTGGTCCAGGCTGTTGGAGGGCACCTGGCTGGAGTTGCTGTTGTCCGTCTCGCTGATCACCTTCTTACCTGGGCCTAGCTTGGCTTTCTGCACTCAGGGCACAAATGGTTGCATGTAAGAGATAAATAATTTCAAATGCACTTTGAGTAACACAAACACAAACAACATGAAGCTGTACTGTGTAGTTCAGACAGGATATCTAGATCCTCAATTGCTAAAATGTGGACCTCATTAGATGCAAAAAATGTATTTAACAGATCCTGAGCCAGTAAACTTAGACGAGGCTTCTTTGTGATGTATTCCTCTCCGTCCCAGACCAACACAACCAATTTCCTTTGTTTGTTTGTTTGGTTTTGTTTTTTATAGGTTTTCCACTATAGCCATTATCATAAATACAAATATTTCATATGCACGAATTTCATCCTTCCCCCCAAAAATCTTCTACATGTACTCACACACTCAGACTGCTCATTTGCCCACTCACAGCCCTGAATACTGATTGATATGCAGAATTCAGAGTTAATGAAGTGAAATGAGACTGTGGTGCCATTGTGGAGCAGATACACACGAAAACGGCTCCACACAGAAAAATACAATTTAAAAAAGTACACTGAATTATGACAAACGACACTGACATTTCTTTCTTTTATCTTGTCACATTACTAACGTATAAATCACAGAAAACTCTTGTAAAATAGATTCTGCATGATTGGAAAAAGGCTCAACATTAGTTTAAGTATTTTAAGCATTACATCATTGAAATTACCTCTTAGATCTAATTTTGTTAAGTCTAAAAAAAGATATTTCAATTGGTGATATGATGATGATTTTTTCACTAATGCAAAGTTGCATGGCTTGCTTGAGTAATGAAGAGGACGATACCACACTGTGGCTTGGGTATGTGCATGCATCTAAGGTCCACACAAGTGTCTCTCATGTCCATCTGTCTTTGCAAAAATGTAAAAAGATTCTCTTCTGTCCTTCATGCCTTGTCATGCTTATTGTATTTCCTCAAATAGTGACTGGGGCCTGTATTTACCTCACCTGCAAATGGTAACAGGCCATGTTAATGTTACTGCTGTTAATACAAACTCACCACTTCCTGTATCTGACACCCTTGATTTTTTCACAGTCTCTACAAGTCTTTGCTTGTGAAACTTGCAGGAAGGTGTAGTGGTCAACTCATTGACTCGCACTGTTCCCATATGGCATTTGAAATATAGCTACTGCCATCTTGTGGTACTACAAAATACAGTTTGGCATAGACATTGCCACAAATACACCTGAGGTGATGGGAATTGGACAATAATATTTCAGATGAGTAATCCAAAACAAGGTGTTGACAATTGCATGAACATGTTGTTGGATTTCCTAAATTACGGTGATAGAAATACATATTATGCTTAGTTCGCATGTACATGACATCCACTGGGAGTTAATACACCTATATTGTTTGTACTTTGTATTTGAGAGCCAGCCTTTATTTGTTTGTGTCGAAAATGCCTCCTCATCATTGTTCGAACCCCGGTTTTTATTTTACTTCCAGTTTTTATTTGAGGAAACACAGTAATCTCCCCGTACGGCAAGATGCTCCAAGTGCTAACTAGAAAACTTCAGTGCATTATGCTTAAAAATCATGACAGTCTGGAGACTAAACAACAATCAAATACAATTTATTGTCCATATTTTTTTGTCTCTCTGCACAAGGACACAACCAAGGTTGCCAAGTCCAGTATTCACACTCAGCCCAGGCCAAACACAGATCCAAACTCATGCTGAACCTTGATGTCACTGGTGTAACCTACACCCACATGCTACATGGAGCAGATCATTATTTAGCTTTAACAAGGACTGCAACAAATTGGCATTAAATTATCAAATTTCCTTCCTACTTCTTGGCTGTAGAAAATTTAAATCTAAATCTGTTCAAGTAATGGGGAAGTCCTGCTGAGCGTGCTGCACCTCCACAAAAAGGTAAGCCACTGAAGGTCACTTTAGCATAAACAAATGTCTAAAAATTGTACTAAATGGTGAGAAAAATCTGTAACTTTTAGCCAAAATACCGTATGAAAGAAATCTCTGATAAAGACCAACTTGAGGTGGGTGGACCCTTTCAATATCTGCTGACAAAATGCAGTGATGCTCGAACGGGTTAAAAAAAGATCAACAACAACGCAAGATGACAAATTCCTTGATTCATCACATTTTACCATCAGGATTCACTTCAGCATCCATTTTAACCTCTATTCAGACCATTTCACAGAATAAATTAAGACATTTAACTTGAGACAACCAATGCTGAGCATCTTTAGTTTGGTTAATGGCATCTACCGTAGTCTGCTCTTAATCTGGGAGGGCAGCAGAGAAACGCAAAGCAGAGCAGACCGAACCAGATCACAGCACACCTGTAAGTTTTAGCCAATGAAAAGAGCCTGGCTGAGCCAAGTGAGCAGTCTTACGTCCTTGCTCTGACAACGCACCTGATCAGAGTCATCCATAACTGCTTGGTCCTGAAACCACAAGGAGAAGGGAGCCAAAAGGGTCGATGCACTTAGTATACTTGAGTATTGGCATGAGCCACAACAGCTGACTTAACCAAGACACTTTAATAGGCAGATAGGGGTGATCCAAGAAATGAGGTGGATCAGACAGCAGCAGATTGCACATTAAATTCAGCTTCTTAGTCAACATAGACATAAAAACCAGTGTTTCTATTCTCAGTTCCTCTGCATCAACAGAGAATAAGTAGGATCAATTCATCCCTAATTAAAACCTGATTTTGTAAGTTTGAGCCAGAAACAGAGAAATAACAAACACAAAAACTCAAAACTCAAAGGCACCGTAACCAAGTGGATACTGAAATGACGGCAATGGACTGTGTAGAAAAACAGACTTTTAAAGTGGTATGGAAATCAGTTCAAATTAAATTCAAGTATGAGCAAGAAACAAGGTGATAATTTGTGGGTGGGAAAAAAACAACAGCAACAAAACTGCTACCTCACAAGCACACGCACGCACGCACGCACGCACGCACGCGCACACACACACACACACACACACATATTACATTCTCATCACTTTTGGGGACATTACATAGACTTACATTCATTTCCTGGATAGTTACCCAAATCATAACCATAACCACTACCTGTCTAACCCTAACCTCAACCCAAGCCTTCACCCAGAAACGTAATGATTTACACTGTGGCGACCTGCATTTTGTCCCCGCAAGTAAGGCGAGTTCCAACAATGTGAGCACTACATGGCCCCACAGACACACATTGTTCTGACAAGTCTAGCCTTGTAAATCAGTTGAATGCTGACATCTGGTGGTCACAATTGGTCTTGCATCTCATCATCAAGGCAGATATTTTCCCTATGTGGAATATTTCTAGTCCACAAATCCAGTTTTAATTTAGATGAAATGTGAAGTCTGATCTATGGCTACAATGAGATGGTTACAGGTAGAAAATATGGTCAGTGAAGCTTAAGCAAGTTCTAAAATAAGAGAAAATAACATATACCTCCAGGTTACACCTGCAGTGACAAAGACAGAAGCAGGACAGATGTAAACGGGCAAAGTGATCCACAGACAAGACAAACAGAATAGAAAGACAGACATGCAGACACGTGTAGCCATGAACCGTGAGCGGCATAAGGATTTACTAACAATCCTCTGACTAACTCAGACTAACAGGAAACAGTGAAGACAGAGAAGAGCTAATTTACTCTCACTTGACACACAATTGACCTTTTAGCAGGGGCTCAATGTTCTACATGTAGGATGCAGGAAGTAGAAATTGAAGAAATGCTGCAGTTTTCAAGTTCTTTCAACAGACTAAATGCAACATTGATTTACTGGAGCAAAATACTTTGGATATTTAATTATACTTCACTTGATGAAACTCAACCCAGATCCAGAACAAATTGTTAGTAAATTGGATCTATTTGCAGTAGCTTGGAACCACATACAAATGATCAGACATGAGGACAGATGAAGGAACATGTCACCACAACAAGACAAGACCAAAGAGGAGAGGAGAGGAGAGGAGAGGAGAGGAGAGGAGAGGAGAGGAGAGGAGAGGAGAGGAAAGGAGAGGAAAGGAGAGGAGAGGAGCTACCTTTAGATTAAAGTTAATTTGGCAGTCCTGAGAGCAGGGGCAAGAAGGGGAGAGAGGGAGAGAGAAACTCTTGGATTAAATATGACAATGTGACACAGGATGAAGAAGCATTTGTACAGTATAAGTCTCACCAAACACACAGGAGGGAGCAGGAAGCTACGGGAAAAAAGGGAGAACCACAGAGGGGTTTATGAAGAGCAAGAAGGAGGCACATTCTCGGGTCCATAGACACCGAAAAAGATACAATAAAGTCAAGTGGATGAAACACTTTGAGACCTGGAGACTAAAAAACATTACCTTTATCTACCAAACAGTGCTGGCAGCGGCAATGCTTTTAGCTTAAAGAGACAGTTGTTGTTTGCGAGTTCCAGTGTGAATTACTGTATAGACTGTATCTTAGCTGCAGACTGAATCAGAGAACATTATAAATGAAAAATATTGTATTGTTTCTTTAAAAAACAAACATAGTTAGCGGTTTGACAAAATCGAGTATGCAATATCATAATTGGATGCTCTCATGTTTTCACGTGCCTCTTGCATATTATCTGTAGACTAAGTAATGGTCAAAAGTTTTTAGGTTTTTTTTTTTTAGTTTTTTGTCTCACCAAAACTTTGGTTGTGATGCACCATGCATCGCATTATGGTGAACAAAATTGTAGGACCTGTTACCATGAATACCAAATGGAGACGAGTGATTGGAGGTCAGATTCTTATCGGACCTGAATCGACACTCCGATTGTTAATCTCTTTTCTTTGTCTTTGCTCGAGAACAAATAAACCTCACATCCTGTGTGAAGGTCATAGCTAACTACATTTTCATTCTGTGTTATTGAGATGAAAAAAAGTTACCAGCTCTCATAACTTGATAAACTAACTCAACAGGTTATGGGCATGTTAGATTTTGTAGATTTTCCAAACTGTCTAGAAATTGGTATTCAGGCCAAGACGTGACCTTTTTAACATCCTGTCCTTCTTCTCTGTCACATTTTACCCACAACACCATGCGTAGCAGAAATGTCGGAGAAAATAATAGTAATGGTATCTCGCAGGGACCTGGGCCCCCACTGAGAGCCAGACAATCCCCGCAGAGAGCTGCTTCACTCCAGTGCAGCAGACTGGACGGAGGAAAAGAGCCAGCAACAGTGACCTCTGCTGAAAAGGGTCTTGTGCAATGTGTTTGTGTGTGTGTATTTATGTGTTTGGTTGGCATTTAAGAGGTGAAAGATTATGATTTAATTATGATTTGAGAGACACCAACGCTGCTCAGTGGTTACTGGAAACATGTTACGATCATGACCACGATCATTTCACTTCATCATCTTTTGATTATGAAAACTATTTCTGTAAATGATGTCAAATCCTTATTAGGCAGTATCTAATTAAGAAGAAAAAAACATCCCAGCCACATGATCTGTGACTATAAAAATAAGATTGTACTCATCCTCTGAAAAAGCAAAAAGCATCCCTAAAACAATCTGAGCCTCTCGAATGGGTCCAGAATAGAGCTATATCCACTACAGTGCAGCAAGAAATAATTCAAATACAGCTTAAATTCATCACATCATACGTAGGATGTGCTCTACTTTTTAAACATCATTACAAAATCGGAAAAGCAATACAGTTTTTCACAGTACATCCACAGACAGTAGTTTCTTGCACACTGATGAGAAGTGGCAGAATTCACTCTTAACTTGGACAGCTTGAAATACTATGAACTGGTCAAGTGTAGCTGTGAGATAAAGAGACATGAACTGACAAACCAGCTGGCATAACCATTTAAATGTTCACCCCAACAAGCTGCTTTAAAAAACTGAGTTACATGTTTTCAATCTCACCATATTCAAAACACCTGCTCCAGGCAATTAGCCTGAGTATGAACTAACTAATGATACAAACATGTTTAAAACAAGATGTGGTATCCAAATGCCTCATTCCAGGCTGGAATCCCTCTGATGTGAGGACGCAATGCCAGCAATGAACACACAACACACACATTGACCGTAGAAGTGAATTCACCACCACCACCAAATTTCATTTGATGTCAGGTCCAAATTGTGATAAACGTTCTGTTTTTGAGCGTCGACTGGCTGGACCAGCTACGTGCACACTCATACTCACCCATTTATAGTGATTTAAGGAAAAGGCTTTCTGGATTTTTTGAAAGGAGATTAATAGGAAAGAGTATGATAGGTGGTCTTAGTCAGCGCTGTGTCAAATATAGAATTACCATCAACCACAATGACTCAGGTTTACCAACATCAATACAAAGGCAACACTATATTTCACATTTCCAAAAGAAAAGTCTCCTTGATAGGCACAAAAAGGATAAAAGCAATTACATGAACCTAAAAGAAAGCCAAAAAACTGATCACACGCTGATATTGCCTTCATGCTTCAACTCTTGACGAGATATTTGAGTCAATAAATCAAGTTGAGCAACAGACAGTGTTGATTATTTCAGCACGACTCTCACCTCAAATTTCTGCCTCAGCTCCTCATTCCCATCATCCTCCTCTGAGATGGGAACGTTGTAGTACTCCCCCTCCTCCTGGCACAACAACTTATACCTGGAGGAGAAAGACAGACAAGGAGAGAGGACAGATGGAGGGACAAAGACATGGGGGATGAGGATGGACACAGAGATAAGAAACTAGCAGATGAATTAGCTTCTCTTCTTCTACTCTACTATTCCACTCTTCCACTGACCACTTGGCCTACTGGGCCTGGATACAGTTCAAGGCATCTGTAAACACACAGCCAGTCTAAATTACTTTATTATATCATTCAATAAACTTGTTCATTCAGTAAAGCTTTCATTGACTGAGATGCATTCAAAATAAATGTAAATTACCTGGCAGGAACATTTAGACAACTTAAAAACGTAATGACTAACATAATTGTACTTCAAATTAAGGCCTCGTGGAGGTGAGACTAAATTGTTTGGTGTTTGGAGTAAGAGCAACAATTAAACAATTATTTACAATAAAAACACTGGGTCTTAAACAGGAATGGACAGCATGGAAGTGAGAGTTACCATCCTATGACTGGAGATTTCATGAGCTCTGATACGCCAAAGGAGAGGGCCCCCATGAAGTCATTCCTAGTGGTCCGGTCCCAGTCCCACACCTCCACTGACAGCCGACGGTCCTTGTCTGTGGGCTTCAGCTTGCTATACAACACACAGATTGTACACGTGTTCAGAATTCAGTCACAATTACATTCAGCATCGAAGAGGTCGTAGTAGTAACAGTAAAAGCAGTGGCAGCAGGTACTGTCGTTTACTCACAAATTAAAGGTCTCGTTCCATTTGGGGTTGAGGTTGGAGCGGATGGTTTTGGTCTTCTGCTTGGTCTCATTTTTAGGGTCTGGTATCAGCTTGAGCTTGACATATGGATCAGACAGGCCATTCGGGTCCATGGGGATCAGGTTTCTTCCTTCACCCACTGATGAGGAGATAAAGAATACAGAGAAATGACTACTTCGTCTGCAGAGCCATAGATGAAGTACACACATTATCTGTATGTAGACTATATGTACTCCCATGTTCTGCACAGCTGCTTGTTACTTTCCTAATACCCGGGTTTATCAAATAAGCCTAGTTTCTGTAGCTATGTTTTCTATCTACACTGAAGACTTCATTCATATTTCCACAGATTTCTCCAATACAAAGCAACAGATGCTTTCTTTTAAGCAACATAAATTCAGGTGTTCAAGATCAAGTCATAGCCTATGAGGTCTGTTTACAGAGAGCAAATCCAGAAGTGTTATGAGAACAGGGATTCAAAATTACAGGCTGTGTCATGCTTAAATAGGCGAAGCCTCTCTTCTTCTCCTCCTGTATTTAGCTGTTCAGTAAACAAGGGCACACCAGGGACATTACCACTCCATTAGCCCTGAGCATTGGAGCACTGCCAGACCTTAGTCACAGTGTACACACACACACACACACACACACACACACACACACACACACACACACACACACACACACACACACACACACACACACACACACACACACACACACACACACACACACACACACACACACACACACAGTCGGGCATGCATAATTTATGGGGACAAAATGCGAGGTCCCCATAAGGAAGGCAAGTCCCTGCAATGTGACTGTGTAAACAGATTTATGTCCCCATAATGTAAGGAATACATGGTCCACACTCACGCACACCCACACCCACACCCACACCCACACACACACACACACACACACACACACACACACACACGTATCCTTACCGACTCAGTGACACACACGTATCCTTACCGACTCAGTGACACACACATGCTGTATTTTTCTGCACACAATGCTCTCTCCACAGGGACAGGGTGACTGGCGGCCTTGTTCAGCTCCAGAGACCCCAGAAATCTCTCCATGTGGCCCTGTCAGTCACACGACAATGGCAGCCTGAAGCACGAAGATGCTACCTGACTTTAGACCTGGGGAGGAGGGCACTGAGCCAGTATGCTAAACCCACCATTTGAGCTGGGAAACATTTGGATTGTCACCACTGAGTTAGAACAGTGACTGCTGCAAAGGGCCAGGATGAGGCTGTTTTATTACCTGAGACACTAGTAAAACTTTGGACAATAAAGCCGCTTCATGTTAGTCTCTGTGTGGTTCCAACAAATAGAAACAAATGGCTATTGGATAAGCCAAGAGTACCTTCCCCCTGTTTGCCTTTATTCTCAACACCTGTGCTGCAGGATTTGGGTGTTCAGCGACGTTAGAAAGGTGTGAAGTTTGATGAGTGATGGAGCGAGCTGCTGTAGACTACGCACGCACACACAGACACGGACACACACAGACACGGACACACTCCGAGAAAGGAGAGAGACAGCGAGGGAGCATACTTGAGAAGGGGAGAGACAGATAACAGCTCACAGAAGCAACTGGAGGTGTGGGAAGGTATTGAGTGATCCTGAGCTGGCAACCCTCTGCTTCCACAGAAATTCAATGAAAACGCGCAAAGCCTGTCCACAGACGCCGCAGAAGGGCCGACTGTTTACTGCACTTGAGTGCCTTCTACTACAGATGCACTCTACAGCAGAGGAGGGAAACACAGAGAAAATGTTTTTTGCTGCTTTCTTAGATGTCGGGATAAGAATTGAACCTCTTGCCTCTCCCTCATTCCCATCTCTTTCCATTTCACCAAAAGAGAAGAAAGGGAATTGAAACAAATTAAACATGTGAGCTCAATAAGGGTTTCCACACTTTTGTCTGTTTTATGTTGTTGACGAAATAGCAGATGGTCCTCTGTGCATTCACCAGAGTAGCGGTTATCAAAGTAATAAGCGTAGGATAAAGGCTGATGTGTGCTGTATCTCTGAATAACCAGTTGGCTGCTGATGTACTAGGTCGTATATATCTGAAGAATTATTTGTCAACTCTCAACAGACTGACTGGATGCACATGAGGTACCATGTCCAGTCCAGTTGACACACAAATAATTGAAAAGTGGATAGACAGCTAGAACAGAACTCATTGGATCTTTCTGCCTTTAGATGTCTGGAATTGTTGTATGTTCCATATGGCATGTCTGTGAATTTTAACTTCTGTACCAAATACTCCTCCTTCAACATTCAACTTCTGCATTGTACAAAATGAATCTGCATTTTACACAGCATCCCAGCTTCTGGGATTGGGGTTGCAAAGGTCATGTTTTGAATATTTATATGCTGTGGCTGTATGTATGCAAAGTCACAGCACCCAAACAGTCCTGCAAAGGGACATTGTTCATATTCATTACCAAGGAATTACCAGTAGGGGGCACTCCAGATTGAATAATATAGAGGCAGGCACAGAGCTTTTCTTTCCATGCAACTGTGTGGCCTAAACCAAACTAGATGTGTGAGACGTCTGAACTACTTTGAGCTGTAGTGGTGAGCTCACAGTCCAAGTTATTTGTCGTGCTGACAATTCCTGGCTAAAGGTCAAATTATCTTTGTTGAATGAATAACTTGGATTTTTACTGTGCATTAGTAAAATGTGATAACGATTACATGTGTTTGTGTAAGCAAGTTCAGAAAGATGCAAATGCAAAGAGACAGACAGACAGACAGACAGACACACACACACACACACACACACACACACACACACACACACACACACACACACACACACACACACACACACACACACACACACACAAAAGGACAAAAGAAGCAGGGGTTTGTACAGGACCCGGAACACCATTGCTTGGATACCTCACAATGCAAGCAAACTATCTTGGCTTGCATTTAAACACAGTTGAAAGGCTGTGCAGTTTCTACAAAAAAAACAAAACAAAAAAAAAACAACAACAACAAAAAACAAAACATCTTGTTCAAGTCTGACTAAAACTAAGCAAAACCTCATGAAAATAACATCTGCTGACCTGATAAGACTGTAGAAAATCTGAGCCAAGTTGAACACCCACCAAACGTTACATGCGTTACGACTTATCAGCTTCGTACAATCACATTCCAGATGCAGCCAAGCTTTACTGCTTTCTGGACTTGCTGACGGCTAATAAGCAGATAAAATTTCACTCAGTAACTCTGACTGCCTCGTGAAATCTGCCCCGAGTGAGTAGTTTCTACTTCAGCTACTGCAAACTACATAAAGTTGGACTCCTTTTGTTATTGAGAAAAGTGCAAAATGAAAGCTTCTGCATCTCTGTCAGATCCATGATGCTCGTATCTTTTGATTTCCCTGGTCATGCTGTTGCAAATAGCTGAAATGCTGCACACCATTTAGAAGGCTCATTATGCTGCAGACTGAGACGACTTTTGTCATTTTGAGTATTTGAGTGTTGCACTTGGGCAAATAGCCCAGCTGGGCTTAAGATTCAGTCTAGGTCTCTCTCGTTCACTTGCAGAAAAAAACAGACTGGGTAAAATTAAACAGTTTGCAAAAAAGATCAGCAGATGATGAAGATGCACTTCTGTCTGAAACAGAATGAGAAGTCAAAGGGAAAAAAAGAAGACAGAAAGGTCAAGCAAGACGAAAAGGAGAGGCATACGTTAAAATAGCATGAAGACAGTGTGCAACATGCTGAGAAGAGGAAGCCGAGGCAGGGCAGTGACGAAGGGCTGGGAATACCAATGACATGACTTCTGGGAAACGGGGGCAGAAATCGGAGAGCAACAAAGTTCACAGAAACACTGAAAAGAGATAGCCTGCATGTGTGAGAGTAAATATGATGCAGACAAACCATAAGAGATGGTTCACGCCAAGGTGGAGGCATAAGAACAGCCACACAGCTTTTCTTACTGTCTTAAAGGCTCGACATTTTCATGGCTCTAGTGTGTTTTTTTTGGTCCACATTTTCTCAGAAATATCAGCATCTGTTCACTATTTTAGAAAGATCCTCATTAGCTGGCCGCTAGCAGCTAGCCCCCGTGAGGTCTGAAAGTCAGCACCTCATATTCATTACATACATTTACGACATCACATTACATTTGTGTTGCGTTCTGTTAATCACTTGTGCGTTTAATGTGTGAAACAGTCAACATGTTACAGAAAAATGTGTCCATGTTTTTTAGGTTAGTGAATTTTTAAAAGTTTACAAGAGTTGTGAAAACACACACACACACAAACACAAACACACAAAGCTTTGTCTTCAGCTAACGCCTGAGTGACCCTACCTCAAAAATGAGGCCAGCCATGTTTGTTCTTCACCTCCCTTTGCAAACACTGTCTATAAAACTTAACCCGATTTGCTCTCCACCCATCAGCGTAACACTGTGTTCTTTGGGAGCCCACTACTTAAAAACTGGTGTGAAAGAAGGCATGTTGAACAGCAGGTCCGTCAGCATAAAGGACATGGAGCGACCAGCAAAATGTCAGTACAATACAAGGAGGGCACATGGATGTCGGTGTGTATGTGCTACCCATGAGTGAGCTGAGCAATGGGACAATGGGCCAGCAGAACTGGAAGCATAATGAGGGCTGAGAACGATCTGTAATGGGACATAGATCAAATGTATTACAGATTTCCTTTAAATGATAATATCTTTATAATATTTACAGATCTGGTCTGATGGATTATGTCTGCAGTTAAATGGGAGAACAGGAGACACTGCTGTCCCAGCTCCCTGCAGTTGAAAACTGCTGGCACTGCTACCAACACAAGTGCTGTCAGCTGCTCCATCTTAACTCTGATTCATTGGGTAAATGTAATAGCAGGATTTTAAGTAAATTTTCTCCTGGCAAGAACCTGTTGGCTTTTCTGTACGATGACTCAGGCACTAGAAAGAAATGGAAATGACTGGAAGAAAAGCCTGCAGAGCGGAAGCAGTGGCAATAAGTCAGTGACATTCAGATCACCGGGCAGTGATCATCAACTGGCATCCCGCAGGCTGCATCCAAACCCCAGACGAAACCTTGATCCAACCCAAAGTCTACCTTCCAGCCAAGTCCATACATTCAGAGAGCCAACAGTAAAAGGCAGGAAATCTTTTATGTTTGAGTGATTGGCTGACTGAATTAGAAACTTACTGGCAACATGGATGTGGTTAAGCATGGACAAACTGCCTGTGCAGGAAAACAGCATATTGATCAAGAAATCGAAGATCAAATTACAGAACAAAACAATTAAATAAGGTGGACATACTCTGACATTTCACTAATTTAGTCATTGATTAACATGGTCAGCTTGACGGGAAGAAGAGGTAGGAAGGCGGATGTACTGCACCACTGACCACCTCTGTCTCTCCCTGACTTGATAATCAGAACAACTTTAGCTTTAACTCCATCTGGTCTTTTATGCTGGACTGTTTTTTTTGCATGTAAGAGTTGAAATCTGACACTTGACTCTGCCTACAGTGAGCACCCTAAAATAGCCTTAAAAGAATGAAACAGGCGATATAGGGAGACGCAAGAGTGAGAGGTGTGAAAAGAGACAAAAGGTTTGAAGGTAGAGAGAAACATATGTAACTACAGCACTGCTGCACAGGACGTTATGCACAGTTGTGTGAAAATACTGTGTGTTTATGAGGTATTGTGGAATTGTTCACAATTTCCTACATTTCTGTGAATGTTGCCAAAAGATCACCTGCAGACATACTGTAAACATGCAGTGTAATGCTGTCGGTTTATATACCTAAAAAGAAATTATGCACAGAAAATGACCTTATGCACCATTGAAGAGTTTGACCAGATGGCAAACATGAAAGCTGTGGATACAGTGCATTGTGGTATACTCTCTCTCAGAGATTTCTGTCTCACACCTCAAAATGTACCATTAATGTTTCACATTTTGTCCAGTGTTGCAGCACTGTTCATATCTCTTTACATGTGTCCACTTATCTACAGTAATAATAATATATCAAATGCAGCTGTAAGAATGCTGCATCTGCCAGAAGATGTTAACAGTGTTTAGGTGCCTTTTGTCTTACTGTGAAGGGCACCTACACCTCCAGAAGGTTCAAAAGTAAAATCTGGCTTCCCTCATCCACCCACATCTATATCCACTCTGAGCAGCAATCTGACCTTCACACACCTACACTGCAGATATGTACATATAAAACACATTGACTCCTACGGCAGCATCGGTGTAATAAATAGCAGAAAACAGATTGGGAGATTGAGGTAAGAAGAAATATGTAATGAAGAGGTTAAAGCAGCGATAAAGAAAGAGAGGATGGAAGTGAGAGGGAGATCAGAGGGCTTGTTACATGAGGCTTTTCTGCAGAACTGGGTGAGTCAACAAGGGAACAAAACGGAAATGTAATTATTACCACTGTTTCTCACACGCTCCCAAAGGACCTGCAGGCAGCAAGGTTGCATGCACATGCCTGCACACACAGTTACACACAGTGATGGAGATGAGTATGAATAATGGAACATTTACAAAGATCCCTCTCCCAAGTTTACTCTGATATGTGCACCAAGTCGGCGGACAATGGTGTTGCTGAAACAAGCAGGGGGGTGGTGTCCACAGCACCAGCGGACAGAGAGGAGCTGTGTGTTAGCAGTAATGAGAGGCGGAGGACAAGGTTAGTGGGCTCTGTACGTCCCTCACCGGAAAAACAGAAATTGTTTTGTTTTCTTCAGCAACTCTACCTCCATCTCCATTCTCCCTCAGTGACAAAAACACACGCTCACACGTTGCTGGAAACTGCACAAATATCTCTAGTGTGTCGGAGTGACTCATTATTTCATTTTGCCATCTCAGTGTCACTGCCAGGAAGTCTGTTTGTCTTGTCGTGTGTCATTTGTCGTGTTTGTATTGGACTGGTTTGAGTTCATGTGTGGGTCCATGTTCGGGTTTAAATGACAGCTGCTTCCCCTGGCAGCCATGTCACTTCCTGGTGAACATTTTGGCTCTGACCATTGGTGAATCCCAAAAGAAACTTGAGTTACTTTTCACTCAAAGTAGATTATGTATGTGTGTGTGTGTGTGTGTGTGTGTGTGTGTGTGTGTGTGTGTGTGTGTGTGCTGTGAGTCAGTCAGTGGATTCTTGTACTCTTAATTTTGCACCCAGTCGATCAAGCTTTCTCCCTCTACACGACACATTATTAGTTGCAGACATTCAAACTCTATCCTTGTGTTTTCTACCATTCTAAATTTGCAGTAGATTTGCATAGACTGGACTCATCTGGCCTCCATGGATATCAAGTTTGCACATGGTTTGAAAATATGTAAAACAATTCCCATTAAAAAGTCTGCAGGGTGACAGAGACCGAGGAGAACACACTTTTTTTTTTTTTTGGGAAGATCTGCTTGTGCTACTGGTCAAATTTTCTTCAGTAAAATTCAATTTGTGCAAAGGAATTTGTGTGTGTGTGTGTGTGTGTGTGTGTGTGTGTGTGTGTGTGTGTGTGTGTGTGTGTGTGTGTGTGTGTGTGTGGTTATAATAGGGGTGGGCAATATGACCGACATATCGCAATATTTTTTGGTTGTTGTAGTTTTTGTCAGTATTAACAAATATTAACAATAGATGCTACTCGCCACATTATCCACGTAACATGCTAACGCCAAATTCAACAGGCTAGCCAGCTAAAAACACAGTGAGGCAACATAAAAATGTCAAAATGTACTGGTTCTAAGTTTGAAGTGAGTATCAGTCCATCCTTCAGCATCAGTTTTAAAGCAAATCCTGCTTTTTATTGGACCTCAAGTAAAATGACTAGTGCATACATAAATCCAGTTATTGTTGTTGTTGTTGTGGGGACATTTCCATCAAGTTAATCCACTGGGTCTTCACTTCCTCAGATGGTGAGAGTAAATAGTGTTGAGTTGAAAGTGTTGTGTTGTGTGATTGTGTTGGTTCTTGCAGGTACCAGCAGAGACATTGGTGTGTGTTACTTGTAATGTTACCTTCCAAATCTTCATGTTATCAGAGTCGCCAATTATACAAGGGAAATAGTTTTTACTTATTATAACTCCAGTTCTATGAGTATGTACATAGCGATCTACTTTAATGTTATCACAGCCACAGTAAAGCATATTATTTTAATATACTCAAACATTTCTCACTGTAATGATGGTACTGCACCAGAGATGGTGACTACATTAGTCAGTAACCAACTTCAAGAACACAAAGAAGCCGAACACTTTCCAGAGACTCAACAGATGTCGGTGTGGCACTTTGCCCTTACTCCTCACTGAACATTCTTCATTTCAACTGGGGAACAGAAAAAAATCCCCACCAGAAACAAAATGAAATAGATTTTGGTGTATGTCAAGTGTATGTTTTTTAGTTGACTCAGATGGCTCTAATAAACATATAGCAAAAAATATGTTAGTTCCTAATTACTCAGTGGAAGAAGTAATTCATTACTTGTTACACTTTGTTACTCAACTTTCAAAGGTCAAAGGTGCTTTCCAAGAACGCCAAAGCCTCTGTGTTTTCAACACATGCATAAAGAGAAAACAGTACATGAGCCAGCCTACAGTTTGGAGGTTATTTAGTTACCACCAACAGCTAGTTTAACCCCAGTGTCTCCACACAACCTGTGGACGAAATATATGCAAAAATACCCAGTCAGCACATACACATCATAACAAAAGTTTCATCCTCCCAGCTATCCGCTGCATCTCTATTCTATTAAACTCAACAATATGCAATAATACAATTCTGTTTGGTAAACTGTCTGCAAGGCGTCTACAGCAGCTACTGTAATCTATGACACAATCTGGCCTGAGTGGGCTGTGGGTACAGCAGTTCTACACACACACACACACACACACACACACACACACACACACACACACACACACACACACACACACACACACACACACACACACACACACACACACACTATACATACACATCATTATCACGAGCTGACAGCAGTCTGTGGAAGTGCACGGCTCAGCACAAATGAACGCTGTATTAGACTGGATGTTTCTAAAGATATACCCACAAACTGGGTGAAGAGGGTCAATATTAATATAGCCAGATTATCCAGCAGGAATCTATTTTGCAGTTTTCAGTATGAACTTAATCCTGTTCATTCAAGTGTTTTGTTTTTGTCCCACATAGATTTCACCCTGAAATTCAGTTATTCTTTTTCATTTAAAATCAGTTCTACAACTGGAAACTGGAGTATAAACAGCTTGAACTACTCAAATAGGACACGCATTGAAGCAGATGACTGGACTGTGAGAGAAGAATGTATGTTAAGAGGAGACACCAGATGGAGAGGGGGAAATGCAAGGTCTCCACCCGAAATCTCGAATAAATATTTGTGCAATATTTGACTAACTGTTTTGAAGTGAAGCTCGACTCTGTTTAAACTGTTGTCTCTGTTTAGACATTTCAACACTTGGCCATAAAGACATTTTAGAGGCTACATTTTTCTAAACTATTTGAAGACTTAGAGAGGACAGCCAGTATTTACAGCAACTAAAAAGGCAACTAAAAAACATACTCTGGCAAATCAAAGTAGCTTATGAGTGTGTTGAACTAGTTGAGAAAAGTAAACTTGCTGAAGGTGACAGCCAGACATTTGGTAAGATTATGTATAATTATTCACCATCATCAATCATATTCAGTGCTTTATACACCCATCTTTTCCATCATTTGAGCAAACTGTAGTGTTTTAGTGTTCAGATAATGAGCAGAGATGTGCAAAGGATATTCATGTTTCCTAATGGCTGTGTTGTGTTAGGCATGCATGTAGGTGTTGCGCAACTTCCCTCCCCACAGTCACTCTCTTCCTGCTAGTGATAATCTGATAAGTGAGTAAGTCAGTGAAGTTCAGTGCCAGGGTCTCGAGATGCACTGACCCCTGTTTGTCAGCTAATTGAATGCTTATGAGCACCTGCTAAGCTCCTTGCCGTCACTATTGTTCTAGCAGATGTGCTAATGCACTATCATTACAGCGGGGGATTTACAGCATGCCTCAAAATACAAGGCCAAGTGGGCTTCGATACAGAAACACACTGTGGAGCTGCACTCATAAACTTATGCAGGTAAACAGTAGATAGCTGAGTGAGAATACAGCGTGCCTATTCCACTATTTTCAAGTGTTTATGTATAAAGACCGAAGAATCAGTATTAACTGAGAGAGAGCTGTATAAGCAGTTTATTGCAATCCTTACACATACACCACAGTGTAAGCTAATGAAAGCGGTCACTATTCGTAATAGAGCCAGTGACGCGGCATCCAGCGGCAGCCATGTTGGAGGCTCTTGGGACCCCTAAACGCGCATTCGATACCTCTGCACTCACAGCAGCATTAGCAGAATCTGTCCATTTTTGTCCTACTCGCTAACACCACAACAAACATATTTGAGAGATTATGCAAGAAACTATCACCGCTTAACCACAGCAGCTGTTCGGCCATTATTTGCTCTGAGAGGATTATTCAGCACTGCCAAAGTCAAAGTCAACAATTGCGAATTGTCGAATGATTTGTTCACTAAAATTCTTGCACCTACAGGTTGCTGTGTGCACTGCTGGCATTCGGAAAAAGGCCAAAAAGATGAACAACCATAGAAAATGAAATGAATAAATAAAAATACTGATGAACAGAAACGTTTGGGAGGAGCAGATAATGGTAAAAAATATATATTTTCATAGATATCTTGTCAGGCCAAGAGACTTGTGGCTTAAGTTTAGTCATGCTAAAGCATGTTGTTGCACAGAGACTGAAAAGGGAGTAGACTCACAGAGACTTGAATCTTTTTACATAGCATCATCGTTAGACACAACATTTTTTCAGCTAGCCTTACTCTTTTTTGTCTGTTCAGACAATATTAACAAATGGCTGCAAGAAGATTTCATGATGCATGTTAAAAGTCTCTGGACATCACTATTCATTAAGCAAATGCTATTAATAGCATCTCATTACATCCAATTCTGAGCTTGATAGGCAAAGACCAGGTGTTCCTTTGAAAGCAGAGGCATCAGTGATTAAAACAGCTGAAATAGCCAGTGATACCATCATGTAGAAAAGCCTTCAAATGAATGGTCCGACGGATGATTGTACAGCCATGACACTGCTCACAAGCAGAGGGCTCAAATCCTGCCTTTGTGCAATTCTGATGAGACATAAATTAATATATCAAGTGATCAATTTGCTTTCGTAGAGATGATTCAGTTACATCAGAAACTCCAGCCAACACAGAGCAAGTCGTGACTGTTTAAAAAGAGTAACAACACAAGGCCCACACAGCAGACCACACACCACTGCAGGACTATATATTTGGATTGGGATTGCCTTCCAAGTGTGTCGTAACTGTGGATTGTGTCTTACATGAGAATGTTTAGCCGGAGAGGCTATATTGATCCGTGCACCAAAAGGGAATAGCCTTTGCAGCATACTGATAGCTGATAGTCACAAGGCCAACCATGCAGCTAGCAGTTGGGTTCACTGCATCAGAAGCAGGCCGAATTAAGGCAGAGTTAATGGGGAGCAAGGTCCAATTCTGGTTAACGGCAGCAGCGGAGTGAATGTGTGACGTTTATCGACAAAAAAGGTCAAAGTGTCGAAACTGATCCAGGTTCACAAAACAGAACAATTACGTCTGCTGTCGCACACACCCTTCACCACAAGTGCATGCATACACACACACACACACACACACACACACACACACACACACACACACACACACACACACACACACACACACACACACACACACACACATACAAACACAAGCCTACATCAAGCTTCTCACACATCACACCTTGCATTCCATTCGGCCCACTCAGTGCAGCGTGTTGAGCAGAGAGGGCCGGTCTCGAGGCCTTACCTGTGACCTGCAGCTTATCGCCGCTGACCTCACACTTCAGGTAAACGCGGCCTCGTCTTTCGGTGTGATCAGTTCCACACAGGCTGGGCACGTTCATAACACACTGGTTATGGACGTTCATATCGCAGGCTGCAGGGCCAGAGAGAGACAGAGGAGATCAAAGACATCAGGAAGAGAAAGGCAAAAACGATCTTTATGCATTTGATCCAAATCCAACCAAACTGAATGGCTCAGGGCTTTCTCACATGCCAATGAAAGCATTTGTTCTTTGATTTGTGTGTTTCTTACATATTTCTCTAATCAAATCAGCTGGTTATGAAAATGACTGACAATGTAAATAAAACATATTATAAATGCAAGCAGCGTCTTATGGCTTAATGCTGAAATACAGTAAGCTGCTGGATTTACTTAATCTATAAAAGGACATACTTTAATTTCATTGCATGGATCATACTGTACATGTTTGGCACAATACTAAAGGATTGCTTTTCTGAAAGCTGTGCAGAAGAGGAGATAACAAGGTTGTGACCCAGATTCGGCTCTGTGATGTCATGCATACACAGCGCCAGATGAACCAAAATTTCATGGATTGGGAACAGATACTGATGGTTACATCATCATGGCACCAGGTCAGTAGGTGAGAAATGATTTTACGAATGGCCATGCTGGTACATAACTTTTTTTTTCTTTCTTTTTTTTTTTGCTTCAGTGTGGCTCACCAGTGCTTAAAAACACTGCAGTGCCAGCTTATTGTGGTGTGATGAGAGGTGCAATTGATCTGCCAAAATAATTTCCCACTCCTCATCTCTATTTATATACACCCTGAAGCGATCATTAGACATAACTGGTGGTCTGTAGCAGGTGGAGGATAATGTATTTAGGAGCTCATTAAGGCATTCAGACTAATCCACTAACACAAGATTAAAGGGAAGGAGAAGGAGGGAAGGATATTAATAAAGACTCGGTAAAGCTTCCATAGCAGGTCTATTCAGGGTGCGCAGAGCATAGCAGCAGACTGAAAATAGACCATGTGTTATTTTAATGAGTGAAAGGAAGATGAGATATTTTATAGGCCTATGATACTCAGTGAAGAGGCACAATAGGCTTTTGCTAGGAGCCCGATGTTGATAAAGTGGCTCTAAAACAGAATACCTTGTGTGGAGCCACTTATAGTAAATCATTATTTCCTTATGTCTGTAACAGAACAGTGCAGGATTCACTTTCCTCTGTCATTTTCCACAGAATGCACAAATATGAACTTATATCACTCAGGAAGCACAGACTCATTGTCAAATATCACTGTAAAGACACACAACTCAAACGTCTGGAACTTTATTTAAAAAAATAAAACGTTATATGATAAAATGTTGATCTTTACTTGTCTTAAGTACTGAGTGAGAGGTTGCAGAAACTCACAGTCACACTTCATGCCCTGGTGGATGAGGCCATACAGCAGAGAGCCACAGTGGTCACAGAAGGTGGGGCTCCCATAGGTGTGGATCTTAAACTTGTGCTTTGTTCTGGGATCCTGGAGGAATCAAAAGGGGAAAAAAAGAGCAATAAAAAACTTGAAATAATAAAATGATTGAAAGAGTATCCCAAATACAACTGAGTTGGGGCTTTAGTGTAAAGTAAAGTTGTTTGGAAGAACATACAATGTTTTATAAAGGTTTGAAACAAAGTCATTTTGTTCTTTAAAAAAGAATCATTTTTCTGAAGGTTAAAATACTAGATTTTTAAAAGATAGCAATCATTTCAAAATATCTACCCTGAAAAAATGGCCGCTGAAATCAGCCGACTGCATCACAGGACACCATTGTGTGTCAGACAATTTGTTGCTGATTGCCAGCCTGACTGCAATCACCACTTGTTTTCTTTACTTATACAACTTGAAGAGGCATCCAGTCAGTCTGTAAAAGCCTTTTCTTAAATCGTCATTTTTACGTTGCCTTTCCATCTTCCTTGAGCACATCAGTGAATCAGAATATAGTTGTTTGTACTAAATGGACTTAACATTAAATTCAGCAGCACCAAAGCAAGCACATACAATCTCATTCTCTGATAAATAATTCTAATAATACAACCTGCAATTAATTAATTAACTATTTAATACAAGTTTCTTATACTACTGCTACTACTACTAATTATAATTACAATGATCATAATTAATGCTGTTTGTAAAACACCTTTCATGGAAGAAATGCAGCTCGAAGTGTTTACAACAAAGGAGTCACATACAGCAAGTGCTTCATATAAAACAGAAATAGCATGAGCATAAAAGTAGATGGAGAATAAAAGCCAATTTAAAATAATACTAAAAATAAGATATGAGGAAGAAGATTAACTTAAAAAATGCATAAAATCAAGTAAAAGCACAAAGCACAAAAGTTTCAGGCCTTTAACAGGAAATCTGAACTTTAGCTATGTTCCCAGGGTGGAAACAGGGCAGCTGTAGCACAGGAGGTAGAGCGATCATCCACCGATCAGGAGGTTGTTGGTTCGATACCTGGCCTCGGCAGTCCACATGCCGAAGTATCCTTGGGCAAGATACTGAACCCCAAAACTGCCCCGATGATGTGCCACTGGTGTGTGAATTCATTTGTACGTCGCTTTGGATAAAAGCGTTTGCAAATGACTAATTGTAATTGGAAACATGAAGTTTTTGTCACCTTGTTAATGTGGGACTAACTCAGATCTGAATGTAGAACACCACCAAGACTTGTAACTAACAGGGAGTTAATTTCCCAGACTATTTAACAGCATTTCTCTTTTTGTTTTAGGACTGACGAGCAGGATTTCAGTTTTGTCCTCACTTAAATTTAAGAAAAAATTGCTCAACCATTTATTTACTGCCAAAAGAGAAGAATGAAATGATTCATTTTTGAAGCCATACTCATGTAAGCGCACACAATACAAAGGATTACTGTGTGCTTGAAGACCTACTCCAATAAAGAGCAAAATAAAGAAAAAAACACACACTCAGTTATTATCATATGCAATAAAAAGGCCCTGCTTCTTGATGGTCACTGCTCCATAACAAGTGTCATAAACTGCCATATATGATCATGTGTGCACTGGACAAATGACATGCACTGTTATCCTTTTGGCCATTCAGCAAATGGATAGTGTAAATATGTGTGAAAGAGTCACTGATTCATCTGAGCATTTCATTCATCATTGGCCTCCATATTATTGCGGTTCACTGCTCCAAGCTCTCTACTATAAATATCAAAGTCTGAAAAACATTAGGGTTTATTGAAGAGCGTAACACCGCACATGAGGTTGTGTAAGACTGGGTAGTCAAGAGCTGCTGGTTGCACAAGGCTGAACAATGTTTTTGGAAAGATAAAATGCTTGCTGTTGGCTGTTGGCTTTAGTAAGTAAGCAACTACTCATAGCTAAATTATCACTGACTCACATGCGATCAGAAACTATTTGTGTATTGACATTTATTCTGCCAACTTAATTTGCGTGTCTTGTCAAGAGGATATCCAAATACAGAGGAAAGAGATGCATTTGCCATCCAGATGTTGCAGGCCGTGCTGTAATGTATTAATCATAATGAACGCTGTCAGTGGATTATTCATGAAGCGACCACATCAGGGTTGTCATACCCAACATGGCAGCAATGCATGATATTAAGAGGAGATTCCTTCTGATGGAAACATATCACAGAGGAGTTATCAGTCAACTGTGCTGGTTTACTCTTGTCACTCTAAGAGACCCACGTGTTTTAAGGTATACCTCTGAATATTTAGGTGCAAGTAGTTCTGCCTGAAGTTTTGGAATTTTCAGTACTGTGGGATGTCACAGAAGAAAAAAAAAGCCAACAAAACCCTCAAAAACAAGTATGCCGTAGGTCAGAAATGGCTTAACCTCTACGGCATGTAGGTTACAGGCAGTCTTTTTAAGCAAGCTGGGGTATAAACAGTCCATCACCAGATGAAAAGCCTTCCAAAAATGTGAGACCAGCTACTGACGAGGACGGTCACTGTTTTATCGCCCATCCCTCTAGAGTGTTAATTCTGCTTTAATGGTGGTTAAATGAGTATTTTACAGGATTTGATACAGACTGGAACCTCTTCCTGCACAGCTGTGTATAAAAGAGTAACTCACACAGCACACTGGACCCACAATCACAGTAAAGCCAAATGATTACATTATCCCTTAACCATGTCAATTAATCCTATCAAATTAAGTTAATCAAGTGCCTCAAGTCAAAGTGTATATGCAGGGTTTGGAGTTTTGATTTGGATTTTGGATAATGCTGCATGACAATAAATTTGTCTTTTAATATACACCGTCAAAAGAGGACATGCCATCACATCACATTTTAGTGACACTGTTCTGTGGACTAGACTTGTATTGTAAGACATCATCTATCCATCTATTGTTCTTCGTTTGCATTGGCCACTGCTGAACACAGGCTGTGTATTTGCATAGGCAGCTTCCTTCCCCCTTTTCAAGTCAATGCAATACTCATTTTGGTGCTCATCACCACTCGCTGGGCCATCATGCATTGTAATTCTGGATAATTTGGATACTCAAATAAGAGTATATACACACTACAGTCAAAAGAGGCAGAGATGGAGGAAGATAAAGCAGAGTTATGACAGGTCAGACTCAACTCAGCTGGCATCAAGTGCTTCAGTGGCAGAGATGAATTAACCCTTAAAAACACATCAAGGGATGTTTCAGTGGATTGAGCAAAACCAGCAGTGTGACTTTAACTGAAGATAATACAGCCACAATGAAAAAAAAAAAAAAAAAAAAATGAATGAGCGCATGCAAACAAACAACATGATGCATAAAGTAACCATGAGGCAAATGTTAATTTCCACTTGATGTGAAGTGGTGTAGCACCAATCAAACAGAATGCCACGGCAGGGTCCCTGTCACATGCGTGCAGTCATTAATTCATTCATTTCATGCACTCTGCCTGCCGCTTATGAGGCACTTTCTGCCGGAATGAGAGCTGGAGGACTGCCACTTTTCCAAAGTGCTTTCCTGCTCATTGTCAAATTCTGCAATACTGTAAATCTCTGTCAGATTTAGAATCTGTTTAAGTGGATTTGCATTGAGAACATTATCCAGAACAGTCAGTTTTTTCCTCCTCTCACTGCATCTATTTGAAAAGAACACCTGTCTTTGTATGAAACAGCTTCATTCAACAGGAAAGACAGAGACTTACTTATTCTGATTAGTGCTAAGAACACCCCCCCCCCCCCCCCCCCCCCCCCCCACACACACACACACACACACACACACACACACATCTTGAAAAACACAATGTCAGATAAGAAATGATTGAACAGAGCTCGACTCATGAGAAACAAGTCAGTGCGGGTAGGAACATGTCATATATCTCTGAGAGCTGACAGTATCACATGGTGAGGCGCCACAGTAATCAATGCTGCTGTTTCACTGCCATCGCAGACACTGGCCTCTGGACTAATGCGACAGAGACTCATTCAGGCTCCTTTTGCAAAATCTTACTTGCAATCTGCCATCTCTCTTCCTGTCAGTCTGCAGAGACTTTACACCTTTATAGGACAAAGAGAAATGCTTCCTTTGTCTGTCTTCCTGCTGTCCACCCATGTATGTACATTCAGAGCTGAGATGACATTTCAGTTGCCTTGTGACTTTAATACCCTGCGATAAAGTCTCATTTACATTAAAGCCACATGTTAAAGGGTCAGTGAGTAACTTGTGGAGGAAAGAATTGAAACAGTGCCCTCGATCTGAAACAACATGTCAGGAAGTGACTACATTATATTCTGTCACAAAACTCTTATTAAACGTTCCTGCACTGCATGTAAATGCTTAATAGGGGAACTTAAAGTGAAACATAAATATTTAAAGAAAAAAAAAAAGTCTGCGATTCCTACAATTCTCACAACAAGTTGTGCCAGCATATCTCTGACTGCCAAACCAAAGTCTTCTGATATGAATACTTTGAGGCTGATGGTAAGCTTCACTGAAATGTCCATCATCTTGAGTGACTTTAAACTCCATTACAAATTCAATTCAATTCAATTCAATTTTATTTGTATAGCGCCAAATCACAACAGAAGTTGTCTCAGGACACTTTCCATATAGAGCTGGTACAGACCAAGCTCTTTTATCTACAAAGAAACCAACAATTCCCCCATGAGCAAGCACTTGGCGACAGTGGCGGGGAAAAACTTCCTTTTAACAGGCAGAAACCTCGAGCAGAACCAGACTCTGGGTGGGCGGCCATCTGCCTCGACCGGTTGGGTGAGAGAGGAAGAGCAAGAGAGGGAGAGTGAGACAGACAGACAGACAGACAGACAGACAGACAGACAGACAGACAGACAGACAGACAGAAATGCAGTCAGAGAGAGACAGAGAGACAGAGAGACGGACATGCAATCATGCAATCATGTAAATGACAGTGTAAACACAAACTAGATGCGTAAGTAACACCTCACAGCTTAGGCAGCAAAATGATCCATATCCAAACAACCAGGCGAGGATTCTCATGACGGATTGGATAAATTAAAGTGGGGTGTAAAATAAAAGGTATGTATGAAATATAAACGCAACACTTTTGTTTTCACTCCCATTTTTGACCAGATAAAGTAAAAGATCTAATCATCTTTCTGTGGACACGAAAGGCTCAAATTTACATCTGTGTTAATGAGCATGTTTCCTCCACCGAGATAATCCATCCACCTGAAAGGTGTGGCGTATCAAGATATTGATTTAACAGCCTGATTACTGCACAGGTGTGCCTTGGGTGAGTCACAACAAAGAGGTCACTCTAAGCAGTTTAATCACACAACACAATGCCACTGATGACACAAGATTTGAGGGAGTGTGCTACTGGCATGCTGACTGTAGGAATGTCCATAGACCTGTTGCCCCTGAACTGAATGTTCATTTCAGAGAATCTGGCAGCATATCCAGCCTCACAACCGCAGAGCATGTGCAACCACGCCAGCCCAGGTCCTCCACATTCGGCTTCTGCAAGATCATCTGAGACGAGCCACTGGGATGGCTGATGAAACAGCTGGTTTGCAAAACCAAAGAATTTCTGCACAGACTGTCAGAAACCACTTCAGGGGAGATCATCTGCATGCTCGTCGTATCCATATCTCATCATATTCATGTGAAGTCCAAAGGTCAGCACTTGATAAATGTCTTTTTTTCAAGATAAAACTCCACATTTTAGAGCAACATTTTATTGTGATTAGCCCAAGGCGCACCTGTGTCATGCTGTTTAATCATCATGTCACACCTGTCATACATCTTGGCGAAGAACTGCTAAGAAAGATTTTAACAAATTTGTGCTCAAATTTTAAGAAAACAAATCCTTTTGTGTGCAGAGAAAAAGTCTTATATCTTTTACTTCAACTAGTAAAAAATGGAAGGATAGTGTACTGTAGGAAAGGACAGGAGCTAGCCTTGACAGCAAGTCTGAAAAACTCCCCTGCTTGTTGCAGCTTGGCAACCTCTGTGCAGAATAAATGTCCAAATGATACTGAACATACAGCGCATATTGCCCAATTAGCAGCCCTGACCATGCTGCACACACGCCAGCAGTCAGTGTGTTAGTTGAGGACAGGCGAAGAAGAGAGAGGCAGACAGACAGTAGAGACAGAAAGAGAGAGAGAAAGGCTGCGCCGGCTGCACTTACTCACGTCCACCCACACACAGCTGATCCTGAAGGATTATCCTCTCGCCCCCCCGCCCGCCCGCTTTGTTCCCTCCATCCACGGCATGAATGAGTGATGGCGACAAAGAGCCACATTCAGCTGCAGATGGATCATGTACCTTTATCGACTGTCACATCAGCTTCTGATGGGTGAAACATGGCTTAAACGTACCCAGATAATGGAAAACACTCACAACCCAAAGACAGAATGATAACAGGCTAACTGAGGTGATAGTGGTGAATCAGCAAAAATGTCCAAGTCCTTGAGCTTTGACACGTGTTGAGAAGTGTGTGCCTGCCTATCTCAGAAGCGGTCGAGCACTGCTGCAGACCATGAAAACAGACATTTGGACTGACTTGGCTAAATCATAGTGTGTCTGTAAGAGGGTGGAGGTCTTAACTTCAGGTAGAGTTTGTGCTGTGTCAACAATCATTTCTATCACTGATTGATATATAAATTTGTTTGGATCATGATTGCATTATGGGGCGGCACAGTAGCGCAGCAGGTAGTGCCTCACAGCAAGAAGGTCACCAGTTCGATCCCCGCGTCGGGCAGGGCCTTTCTTTGTGAAGTGTGTGCATGTTCTTCCGGTGCATGCCTGGGTTCTCTCATGGCACTCCGGCTTCCTCCCACAGACCAAAAACATGCTCGTTAGGTTAATTGGTGACTCTAAATTGTCCTAAGGTGTGAGTGTGAGCGTGAATGGGTGTATGTCTGTATATGTTGCCCTGCAATCGGCTGGCGATGTACCCCGCCTTTCGCCCAATGACAGCTGGGATAGCCTCCAGCCCCCCCGCAACCCAGAGAAGGGATAGTCGGATATAGGCAATGGATGGATGGATAGATGATTATTTGCATTATAATTAGGTTCATTATATAAATGTCAAAAACTAACAACACAAGTCACCACATGTTTCCTGAAATTCTTCCACAGCCATTCTAGCAGCTCCATGAAACTGGACTGTATCAAATGCTGATGCAAACAGGCCTACAATGACAATGCTATCATGCTGATATTAAACAGGTATAATGGTTACCATATTAACCATCTTAGTTTATAGTTTTAGCGTGCTAACATATTTTTTAATTAAAACACACAGTACAGCTGAGGCAATTGGAAATGTCATTTGTTTTGCTAGTATTTGGTCATAAGCCTGCATTGAACAAACTAACATTGTGACCTGCTGATGGCGCTGGATGAAAAGTCAGATCTTCAAAACTTCCTCAGGGGGACATGAATGTTTGAACCATATTTTCTGGAAATCCACTTAATAGTTGCTGAGACATTTCACAAAAAACCACAGGAATGAACCTCATGGTGGCTCTAGAGGAAAAGTCACAGGGATTCACCCTCTGGGGACCATGTCTGTACAATCATACAACTAAACTGAATCCTTTTCTCATCCTTGACCACTGGCAGCTAGCCTCTCAAATGAATTAATGATGACATCCAGGCTGGCTGGTGTCAATTGTCTACTTTGACTCATTTACATGGTGCCTTTCACAGACTCACTAGCGCACGCTGTAATGTGCAGAAAATGAAATCTGTAAATGAGTGTACCTGATTTCATGTCAATGAGCACACTGGTTGCCCATTAACATCCTTCCAGCAATCTGTGGGATGGAAGGGTTTACCGCTATGGCTTTCTGTCCCCATTACAGCCTAATTGGGTCTTAATGGGAAATTCAAGACAGACTTGGTGGTGCTGCCCTTCCAGAACAGCAGGGGATGCAGAGTGTTAGGCCAAAGGCAATGATGAAGTCAATCACTACGCTCAACACAAGAAGGCCATAATGGTAAAACAAAGCCAGGGGGTGTTACATGTTGACTGGATGGTGCAGCAAGAAGGCTGCAAGAAGGAGCCAGTAGGATGGAACAGATGTGACACACAGACAGGGAGCAATCCTGCATCTTGTCAAACAATAGAACTAAATACTATCCTTATTGTTCTCTCTGTTTTCTTGTGGCTGATGTATTGTTTATTTCCAACCCATGATACCTAATCGAGCAAACAATTAAGGGCTGTGTCTGAATCAGTATAGAGTATAGAGCTGTTACAGAAAACAATGGTGACAACTGGCCTGAGGTTCTCATAGAGAAGACCCACTTTAATGAAACCAAATGTTAACATGTCCATTGGATGTTTTTTATATGCCACAAAACATATCAGGAGCAAAATAAGCAGTCATGGCTGAGCATTTCCCCTTTGGACATGTCGTGCGCCAATGACATGAACGAAGGATTACCACAGGCAGGATTTCTGAGGCTGGCGGATCATGTTATCTATTACTGTTATGTTTATTACCATTGACTTGTAGGTGACTTTTGCTTCGGAAAAGGTTTCCGGTTCAAACATGTATGGCAGAATTACTACTATCTTCCCACTTCCCACAGAAAACAAGCAGGGGTTTGTATGTTTGGTGAGCAGAGTCAAAGGTGAGCAGGTACGCTCAAGGTGCACGCCAGGACTATACTAAATGACGGCAAAGGTGTAAAGGTATATCTGAGCCATTTTAAGGCATGAAAGGGTCATCATTTTTCTTTCCCTTGGTTTTGTGTTAAATAGTGATAATGACAATGATGAATAATATCTATGGTCTGGACGAGGGTAATAAGGAGGAAACAAATCTCTGGTGATTTCCTCTTGTTTATGGCAGCGAAATAGATTCCTTCACCTCTGCACTTCTGAACAAATCCACAAAGTGATTAAACTCATCAACAAGCTTATCCACACTGGTTGAATTGTAACTTGGAAATTGAAACCTCAACATCAGCCTCCTTCCTCTGGAGCATGTGCAGCAGCAGATACCCTTTATTCTTTTGATTACAAGTGCGACACAGATAGAGCCAACACACTTTTCTACTGAAAGGCAGAACTGCCGAACAATCGATGAGAAAAAACTTAAAAGGAAAATTCACTCCAAACTGTAAAGTCATTTTTTTAAACTTTGTGTTTCCCTTTTCAATAATGTCAGGTGACATTTTCCTTTAGCTAATGTTTAAATTTATTTTGGCCTTTGCCCTGTAGTCCTGCCCTGTTGTCATGTAATCAAAGATCAAAAACAGACACAGGGCAGAAGGCGGATCAAAAGATTGAAGGCAACCAGGAGATACTGATGAAAACAGAAGCACAGGGGGTCAGACACAGTGATGTTGGCTAATTAGCCAGGCTCTCCATTCCAGTTTAATTAGCAAGCAGGGTGCCAGCGAGGCCCTGCTAATGAACAGCTTGGCAGGGTGAAGCTGAGCAGGGGCTTCCCAGCAGAAGAGGTGGAGGACTGGGGTCACCCTCCATCCTGCATATACACATTTAAGTTGCAATGAGATCAAATCTTACCCTGTTTATTAAGAGAACATACATCAATCTCAATTAAAAATCCTATTACTTTCATGCTGTGCTAGACGCAGCATCTTTCGTGGTGACTTCATGACAAGTGTAGTGAACAATAACTTACCAGTCATTGCATTTTGAAAACTTACAGGAAACTTCAAAAGTTTCAATATTGCAACTGCATCCTTATATTCCCCAAAGCAAATATTGTAACACAATGTGACCTTGTGTCTAGAAATACTGACATTTATTAACATGCATGCAAACCAAAAGCAGCATCCTTGAATTCAAACCAACAGGAACATTGTGTATTAATACTTTGAATATTCCAATAAAGGCAAAAATGCTAGAAATACTAATAATCAGGATAAAAATACCACTCTAGTATTGAACAGATGACTCAGTGCTGCAGCTCCATTTAATTCAATTTCACCTCTGAGAAAAAAAGCCCTGAAAGCCAGACTAAGTTAATGTACTGTGCGTCTTGCATCTGTTCAGACACCTGCAGGGCTAAACTGGGAAGGTTTTTGGTTTGTATTATGCATGTGAAATATATGTGCTTAGAGCAGCACTGGACAGCATCGGACACACTGCAAGAACAGAATGACTGTGCAGATTCTCATTACAATGAATATCAAAGCTGGCCACGACTGGTACGACACAAATACATGAATTCAGCTATTTTGGAATGATTTCAGCCACGTGCATGCAAACAAGCCATGAATTAGTGTAGTGTGACTGAGTTAACATACTTAACAGGTATAATTGGTGGGAAATGCCAGTACCATATGGGCTGTGAAGCTACTACACACTGGTGCAGAACAACATCCAGTGTGCACACAAAATGAAAAAACAAATTTGCATAATGCATTTTGGTAACTGAAGAAACTAACAAACAGCATTCGGCAAACACCCACAAAATGATTGAACATGTTAAAATATTCTAAATCTGTTTTCAGCTGGTTTGTGTTCCATGTTGTACAACCAGCATATTCTCTTGATGTGTGGTACACTTTGAGACAGAGGACAGGGAAAGAAATAGAGTGTGCTTTTCTCTAACATAACCTCACATAGCCTCAGAAAAGCTGAAGCTATGAAGATGGAACCTCTGAAGGTAGAATTCAAGTCTGAGAGGTCAACTATTCTCTGCTTCTCTCTCCATTTGAAAAACTCTACCTAGTCTCAGAATGCAGAGAAAATACAGTATCAAGGCCATGCTAATACCAAAGTGAGACGCCTGACAAGGCAGAAAATAAAAGTCTGTTGATGCTGACTATAGGTGCACTTAGGGGGCATGAAACCCGTATATACACGATGTGTGTTTGATGCAGTGGTACGCAGCAGGACAAAGGAAAGGTAGCTTGTGGTGGTTTACATGCACACAATAAAGCAGTTTACTCTGAGATCTGGGCAGCACATTCATCTGCACTGTAGTATCTGTTTACTGTATGACTGTATACACACATGCAGCAGGTCAGTAAGTCACCGTTCATCTTATTCTTATTTTGTCTGACTTTGCACAGAATTATTACAGACATGAGCATGAAATGCTCTGTGTAATTTATCTTTCCTTTGATCCTGCTGCCTTACTGTCTTTGCAATAGTTTTCCTGTCTCAAGTGCAATTGAATGCAATACATGTGGAAGGCCAATTAGAAACCCGGTTACACATACAGCATACATGGCCAAGCAATTTTCTTTCTCCAGGCAGGAGATATCTAGCTGGAGAAATCGAATTCTCTAGTCCCCTATCCAAATTTCAGAAACTGGGTCTCTCTCAGACATGATGTTTAAGAAATCATGTTACAGTATGAAGGTGACTAGAACGCAGTTTCTTAAAGGGTGGGCTGAGTGAAAGACTGTCGTGGCTTCGTCTTTGAACTGATATTATTGTCACTTGTGAATCAACAAGATCATGGCTGTAGTCTACGCCGAAGGGTTAATTGCATCCCCCTCAAAATCAGCTTCCAGTAGTGAAACAGCAGCTTTTCAGTATCCAGAAACCAACATCGACGGTTCCATTTTTGGATTTTATCGCAAGGCAGAATATGAAACGAATCCAGTGTTGCAATCATCAAAGAGGCTGAGTAGCTAATGCAGTCCACCTGCCTCCCGCGGAGTCTAAAGAGCTCCACCTGGTGTGACATTTGCAGCCCGAGAGAGAGAGAGAGAGAGAGAGAGAGAGAGAGAGAGAGAGAGAGAGAGAGAGAGAGAGAGATGAGACGTACTGATGGTCATTTTATCTGTCATGGCTTTCATTCACTTATCTCTTTGACCCATCTGTTCCCTACAGAACTGCGAAAAAGATTGTTACAGCGAGCGATTTCCTTAACAACCAGCAACAGACAAATTCTCTTTCCCCTCTTATATTCACTCCCTCACCTAATATTCACATCCCTCCTTTTACTCATCATCCCTCGCCGGGAGGTGACATTTGAATTGGAGGTGGCAGAAGGCTACTCCCTGTCCTGGTTTTTGAGTCACCTTCTGTTGTACTGTAGTTAATCTGTGCCTGTGTGTATAGACTATGCACTGCTATACGCATAGATTAGTCCGCCCCTCTTTGACAACCTCCTGAACCAACGGCTGCAGCTACAGGTATTTCTGTGAGTATATCATAAGTATTAGCTATATGTTGACTGACAGGGATAATTGGCATTTAGAAGCGGGTTATATGATTTCTGATAAGACTACTGACCGTATGCTTTGGAAAACCAGGAGACTAAGGGCTGTTTAAGGCAATAATTTTACTAATATGCATGAAGTCTACAATTAAACACATACTGATACTACTTAAAATAATAATACTAAAATAAATAATAAAATAATACTTAAAATATAATATTGTTAAATCAAACAATTTGTCATCTTTTAATTCCAATTGAAAGCAATTATTTAAAGATTTAAAAAAAAAAAAACTTCAACAGCACTACCTGTGTTACACATTTATTATGTACAGCTACTGTTACTAATTTTCAATGAGTCCTTGTCAAAGCCTCGTCACAGAGTGCTAATGACTATGACCCTGACAATGTGCTGAACCAAGCAAAGCACACCATGTCACTGTGACATCTAATTCTGTCACCGTTATTACATTGTAGCCCTTCAACTTTTAATTATATTTTACATCATACATAATCACCTTTCCGTCCTCCCATCAAACTCTATTGTATTAGAAAAACTGGGCCACTCACGCATAACAGCCACTCATGGTTGGACACAGATAGGTGTCTTCATTGAAAATGTTAAAAGCACCGTGGTATAGACTGTAACATAAAGATGAAAGGACTCAATCAATAGCAGATAGCCATCACTTTATTCCCTCAAACACACAAGTTGCTGCTGGCTATTTTCTGGTGACTATCCTTGGCCTGCAGCTCCAGGAGCTGTGGTTACTAAGGTGAGGAGAAGTTTTGAAGAGAACAAAATGGAGCTATCATTTATCCATACATGAGGTGTTAGGCTAGACAAGGTTACTATTTTTAGAGTATAAATCACCACCCTGATTCCTCTTGGCCTTTCACTAAGCTGCTGAGTGCTGAGAGGGAGGGCAGGTTGCCACCACAGCTCACAGGGGGTTTTCCTTACCGTGTGGTATCTCTTAACACATCTGTCTCTTAGCCGAGCTACAGATAATAGCTGACACTTTCAACTGCTGTAAGGACCCAGCAGTGTGACTGACCTTGTATAAATGAATGCATATATCACAGTGGTGCTTTAGTAGTACCATGACCTTGGGAGCTGTTGTTTCCAGATTTTTATTGATGAGCTTGAATAATAATTAAGCCAGTTGTGCAGCTCACAAGCTTAGTTATTAAAGATTCAACATGCCTGATAAAGCCTGGCAAAAAAAGTTAAAGCATTAAATTATTGGGACTCATCGTGCAGGTGGTCTTTGTTTGTTTCTGACCTTAATTTAAGTTCTATGATCCAACACCGTGAGAAGGTTTTTTTTGGATGTGTAAAGTCCTCTGTTCATTTAACATGAAACCTCTCGGTGAGTTCAAAATCAAACAAATACCAAGACATCCAATGTGGTGTACCTCAGGGGTCTATGCTGGGTCCACATCAACTCAATCTCTACACGTCTCTACATCGAGCAACATTTACATTGCATCCCTTAAATAATGGCTTTCAGGCAACTCTCTGTTTGCAGTTTTTTGTTGTAGAGGCCTGAAATTCAAGAACCTTCTTGCTGCTGAATCAAGACTGAGGTGTTTCTCTTCATCTTACCACTCAACAAGAAAGAATGAGCCATTTAACAGCAAAGCATTCAAAAACTCAAATATTGCTGTACAAAAGTGAACCAAAGAAACCAAGAATGTGGCCCCCACTTCTTAATAACAGACATGCTAAACTCCTGGTGGCGCAAGCAGGCCTTTATAAACCACCTGCTGCAAATCACCAATTACTTTGACCAAATACAGACACACTCTTACTTAACACATTAAAATGTGACCATACAGCAGGAACAATCCTCTGAGTGTGTTTCTAATTTGTGAATTGTGCACAAAATTCATCAGCTGGCAGTAAGTCAGGCTGCTTCAGTCAACAGCAAGAGCATTTGAAATGTTCAGTTGTTGCAGTGAATGCTGTTCACTCAAGAGGTGAAAAAGCTTCATAATAACCAAACGTTCAATTCAAGAGGACACACAGTACTACTACTGTTTCAATGGCACGGTTTCTTTAAACAGAACATTTAGAGAAAACATAGCAAGAGACAGACTGATATCAGTTTACAACTGAGATCTAAGAGCCATTCGAACAAACCCTCCTGCTTGCCTTTTCACAGCTGGAGAAAACTGAGCTCTCAGTTAATACAGGACCAACACATAGACGCCACAGAGATGGGTTCATCTGCAGACGCTGGTTCATTAGCATAGCATCCAAAAGGTCAGGAGAGGACAACGGGGTCTGTCACAGCTGTCACATCGGCTTGAAGATGACTGCACTGTTTACTGCCTTCGATGCCAACCTTTTCTCCAGCGGAGTAACAGGTAGAAAAAAAGAGGGGGGTGAAAAAAGCAGACCCGCTGGCTCCTTCGGTCCTGTTGCAAATGCTAGAAGCCAGAATAAATTGGCTTATCAGACACAGGCCATCTGTCAGGTGCTTAATAATTAAAATAACTTCACAAGATGTGTTTCAAAAAGTTATCTAATAGCCAAAGTCTTGGCAGAGTTTTTTTTTTTTTTCACTGTAATAAGCCAGCTGACAGGGACAGTGGCTTGGCTATTAAACTCAGTTTCTGTGGTCTTTGCTGTGTTTTGGATAGCAGAAAACTCCAAAAAAGACAGCTTTTGTCCATGCAATCAATTTAGTGCCTGCAGCTGTGTGTGTGTGTGTGTGTGTGTGTGTGTGTGTGTGTGTGTGTGTGTGTATTTAGCAATTTCGTCATGGACTGGAGGAAAAAATACTTTGGCTTCTTTAGCCTTGTTATTTAACACCGCAAAACATCAGGAAGCCCAGGAATTCAGCACACACATACTGTAGTGCCTAGTGTGAAAAGAAGCGAGGAAGAAGAAAAGATTCTCATATCTATATTTAATAGAGACAACCTATAGAAGATTGACGGAGAACACGTTTGTTTCAGGAAACACTTTGTTGAAAACAGGAGCTCATGGACAGAAATGTGAGAATGTCCAAAGTCTACAGCACTTTAGGGGAAACCATCTAAGTGCACTTTTGCTCCAGATGCTGTGATGCACAAAAGTGACGTTTTGTTACATTTCAGTTTTTATCTCTGCCAGGCCTCCAGATAACCTTGTATACTACTGGACCAATCAGTCCAATACATTTTGTGCACATTATTCACTGTATGCTCAAGGCCCTCTCATGGTTGCGATGATTCACAGTTTTTGAAAAGCATATTTAGTGGACTGCTCCGTGATCAACAACTGCTTCAGTTTCAAATCCTGCTTCCACTAGTGACAAGGTACAAACGTCATGTCAGCGTCACGCTCACATGATAACAGCATTCATGTGACACTGAGGTGACTCTCTTTATTGTTTCCATCTTGTCTGTGCAATTCAGGCATGGATGTATTAAAATTGAAAGCAATGAGCAGCAAAGGAGCAGCCAATCTTTCTGTACAGTGTGCACTGAGCTCACATTTGAGTGAATCCGAATTAGCTTTTGCATGCGTAATAAAATAAAATTTTTCTCTCTTCATAAGCTCACCATTAGCATAAAAGTGCAGGAGCAGTTGGTGAAAAAAGCCCAAATGGAGCAAGAGGAGAAGAAAAATGCAAGAGGAAGAGGAAGAGGAAGAGGAAGACGAAGATAAAGAAAAGATGGAAATTGAGGAGAAAGAAAAAGTATAGAATAAACGGGAAGAAAAGACAACGGAGAAAAAGAAGTTTAAGAGAGTGAAGAAAAGGTGAAGAACAGTGCTGGTTTGACTCAGATCATAAATCAGCAGAACAACCTTCTTCCTGAACCCCCACCCCCAGCTCCTACCCCCTACCTATCTTATGTAACCCCCCCCCCCCGTTTTGGCAACAGAGACTTTTTGATGTAATGTTCGGTCCATACATATTTGGCCATGTTGAGTGTATAATGACATGAGCCTGCACTAATTTATGCATGATAATGATTCATCCTCACAAATCAAATAAAATCAAGGCCAAATTGAGCTTGTCAATTCAACGGTCCTAAATGCAAACAAAAGGCAGGATTACTCTGAGGAATTAAAGACTGAAGAAATATACAGTACCGCTGTGAAAAGGGCTGAGTTGGATGACCTCTTGTCCACAAAATATTTCAGAATATAGTGGATAGATCGCCACAAGATGAGCTGTAATGTAGAATCACTACACTGCCAATTTCTGCACACTGTCACACTCATCAGAGGATAAATGCTTGTTTATGTTACATTATGACAATAACTACTTTCCGGTTTCTAATCAACTGTTGTTTACTCGGTAAGTGCTCTATATTTTTTATTTTTTTGCCTTGCCTGTTGCAATGTAAACCTGCAGTTATTTACCTTCAATGAATAACAAACACAAGTACAGAGAACTCTGTCTAAATCTCTTGAGATACAGAGGGAGAGGGAGAGAGGCAGGCTGACCTATCTGTAACTTGTATCATTCTATTTCTGGGGTTTAGCTTCAGACCCACTGCTGGTTCAGCTTCAGGCCTCACTGTTACGTGCAAGGTCAAGTTTAGACTTCAAACCCTCTCAAGCTTCTATTTCAAGTGTTTTTGTGCGCACCGACATGCAGGACAGTTATAGCACATCTGCCTGCCAGGATCTTAAATAAAAAAAAAAATGGCACTTTATGGCACTGTATGGTGTGCTTTGAGAAGTGAGACACGCAGGCTAAAACACGCAAAACCAATGGATGCTACATGTTGTGGAGATGTTTTGCAGCACACTGGCAGGCATTGGTGAGGACAAACTCTCGTCCTACTGTAAAAACGGGTTGATTCAGGGCTGAGGCAGTTCCAACTCTCCCATGCGCTGATCATTAGCAATACTTAGCATGGTTGGAGCAAGACTAGCTCCCAGATATTTGCTGTAAACAAACCACAGAGGGGCTGGTGGGATGTGTTTGTGTGTGTGTGTACTTTGGGCATTAATTTATATGAAACCTCAGTGAACTACAAGTTTCTAAGTGTTTGTGTGTGTATGCAAGTGTGTATTTGTCATATAGTGCATAAAAAATTCTATGTGCATGTTTATTTTTTTTCTGTGAGTTTGTGTGAGGTCAAGGAGGCAGGAAATGTAAATAATTGTGGTTCCCATCACACTGAACAAAGATTGTTTAGCCTTTAGAAGCCAGGCACCGGGTTTTTGGTGTCTCCAGTACACAGTTACAGTAATCATCTGTGTTGTGAAGATTTCTTGATGAACTGTCCTACTTCACTTGTGTGTCATGTCCAAAAACCTTCAACCAGGCTAGACTACCTAAAGGTGGCGTGACTAATTGGCTGTGAAATTCTTGCTTTCGATGCATTACAGGCAGACAGTGCATTACAGGTGGCATTGCAGAGCAATATTAACAACAACGAAAGTTCTTCTCGTCAATGAAACATCAGCAGAGGTGGAAAATGCTGCACTGTGCAGCTTCTGGTTGTTCAAATTGTAATAACACTGTCAAACAGGGCATTGTGTGTCTCTGTCCCAGTCCAGTGTTCTTCGAATTCCCACTGTGCGGTAATCAAACTTGCAATCAACTGGAAACAGCTCTATTGACGGGCAAGCTGTGGTTGCAATGCCTTTTAGCTGAGAAACTGTACCTCTGGCTCTTCTGGGTGAAAGCTCTACAAAGATTCCCTTTCATTCTGAGGCGTCTGAAACTGGCAAATGACCCTGCTGCAGAGCCATCAGACAGGCTTTCAAACAGCCTCTCAGGCACAGACCCAACTTCACACGGTCCATCAATATATTGGACAAAAAGACTTTGACTCAGACTTTTTTCCAGTTCAAATCTTCAGATCTTTACACTTCGTGCAAGTACAGCGCAGACACCAGCTACCTTTGCTACACAAAAATGGAAAATCGACAAGTGGCAGCATATGGCAGAGGCGGGTCGTTAGGTTTAGAGCTATTAGTCATTTCTTTCAATGAAGAAACTTCATTTTCTTGAGAGAGCTGTGTTTCTAATGTATTCTTAGCTTCTGTGCATGTCTTAGGTAGTGCATTACTCTCCAGGATAAACCTAGCTAATGCTAGGTCCTATACATAAAGCTATTTTTAATGACAAACTTTCCCTAGTGATGATCGAGGAACAGAATTACACTGTTTGGATGTATGCTTAACAAGTGCCCTTTCAGATAAAATGACAAGCTTGTCCAAATTTTACGGTGTCCATGTACATCATACAGGGCTGCAAGTAGGTGAAACTTACGCTTAAATTACAGTATGCTTTTATTCCAGCAAATAAAAGACATGAATAGAGAAAGCATGCCTCAAGTCTTAAAGCTGCTTTTAATAACTGCTGTCTGTTTTTGTGTGTTTAGCTGCATGTGCACTATGCATGAAAGGACAGTGTAGGTGTGGTGTGCAAGAAATAGAGTCTGCGATCAAATATTTTTTCAAGAACTGCCTCAGCGCTGAAAGGTCATGCAGATGACAAGGCAGGAGAATTTCTCACTAAAGCTTAGTTGAGGACATGGAGGTTTACGCTGCAGTGACGGCAATTTAATACTTCTGTAACTGAAAATTCTTCACCCACCCTCTGTACAACCAACACACACACACACACACACACACACACACACACACACACACACACACACACACACACACACACACACACACAAACACACACACTTGAGAGCATGTAATCACTTTCACCATTCTGCATTGTGTTCCCCCTGGAAAACTTTGATCAAACCTCTTCTCAGACGAGCACGTCATAGACCATTAGCAAGAGAGAATCAAGATCTGTTAGTGTTCATTAGTGTTCGTCATTATCCAGTGCATATAAATACCATCGGCAGGCAGCCAAGGGGACTCTCTATCAACTGTACGTCAGCACTGATACCCACTGGAAACAATGACACATTTCTGAAGAAAAGTGACAAACCATTATATCTTATTTTCTTAAAAGGCTCACTTTTTCCTCTTCACGTTACACTGAAATGTATACCATTAACCATTAACAACCATTAACTTCACAAACTGCAAACTGCACTTTCATGACGTAGTGAGTTAAGAGCATACTCTTTATTCTGCCATGCCAATTTGTCATAATACCAACATTGCAGAAATGCCCGGCTCGTCTGGGGTGACAGTAAACTTTGCCACATCCCTGTGGCTGCATGTCCAAGTTTTACTGCCTCTGGACAAGGAAGCATCTTTCCAAGAAGCGTCACATCAACTGTTGCATAAACTGGTCCATATGGGAAGAAACATGATATTTAACATGTTCCTTTCCTGATGCTCCCCTCATATCCCTCCTACTGCTGGGCAACCATTTACTGCATACACTGATGAGACTCAAAGAGGCTCGATGAGGCTGGATGCCAATAGCTCGTATTATTTGAGTGTTTACCAACATTTACATGCCCAGTCAATGCTCATAATAATGTGACATCTATTGTACAAATCACCGTATTAGAAAGTGACTCTCATCAACCAAATCTAACTGAATTAATCTGCTGACATGAATCGTGTCTTAGCAGTAGTGGCCTCATAATCAGATGAAGATAAAAGTACTGTTGCGCAGGTAACATCATTAGGTATCAATCTGTTATCAGTGTTGTTCCGGTATTGAGGGAAACTACCGCACAAACATTATTTTTGACACATACACTCAAACACAGTCACACACTCAACCTGCGCTACAATAACAGCAACCAGCACTGGCTTTGATTCCCACATCTTCTGCCAAAGTTTATGTATAGACACTATATATAGTGGACGTAGCTTCCGGGTCTGGAAAGTGAGGTCAGTGCAGAAGTGCCTTAAGCCTGCATTCTTTCTAAGTGCCAGCAGGGGGCAGCTCCACTGGTTGCAAAAAGAAGTCAGGTTGTATGTAAGCTTATGAGAAAATGACCCTATTTTTCACTAGATCAACTACCTCAGAAATCAGTTTCCTAACGAGTTTCTGGTCTCAACCGCTAGCTGCAAGTCTTCTTTAAAACAGCACGATCTTCATTTAGCAAATTATGGTCTCACAGGCCTAGCAATGCGTATCCATGGCAGCTCTATCCTGTGCAAATATGGTCGCTTCTGGCCATTATGGCAATGGCCATAATGCAAAACTCGAGGTTTCAAAACAGTAATGAACAAACAGATGGGTGACGTGAAGGTAGCCTCATCCACTTCTTTGTATACAGTCTATGGGCTTAAGTGCAAAGTCTTTTTTTTTTCTTTCATTCTTTTGTCTCAAATAAAAAGCAGAGGGTATTAGGGTTTAAACAATGATTACAACATCATGCTGTGTCACAAGGAGTAGTAACTTTTACACTGTCTTAATGAATATCTTCTGAGAGACAGTTCAAGAGACCTGTTAAGATCCATTATCCGACTCCATAAACACTTCTCAGGCAGATTAATAACTGCTCATGTTGTCTGTCATAGAGCATGGGAACTCAAAACAACATGTATTCACATCTGCCTGTGTGTTGTATGTTGAGTCTGTATTGTGACTTGCATAATATCATCGACACATATCATCAACAAGGTTTAGAGAAGGCCTTTGTCCCTATCAGACTGCAAGGCATAAGCAACAAACATCCAACTATGATTCATGGTCAACATTTTGAGATAATGTACCAAGAAATGCATTAAAATGTATTACCAAAAGCACTCAGTATAGGAGGAAAGACCCACTCTGGGATGATGATTTTTCATAAATTACTAATTCTCCATACTCCTGCAGACACAGATCTGCACTTTTTGACTAAAAATGCTTAACTATCCATCACAGCCTAAAGAAACCTTGAGCCAAAGCAAAATCATCATCCAATAGATCTAGTTTCAGAACATCTTGAGCAATTATCAGGGGGATTTTTCAAACAGGGTACGGTGCATTACAGCACACAGATCAAAACCGGCACAGGACTTGACATTTATGCAGTGCTTCATTATATCATAACTGTTTTATTATCCGGAAATAATAAATCTGCATTTCCCTTTCATCCCACTTCATCTCTATCCTTAACTGCCCTCTCTTGTTTGGCCTCCAGTCTATATTGTAATAACAGTAATGGCTCCCATTCTTTTACGCCTTCTTCCTTGATTTCTTGTTCAACACGCTGACTGAGCAATGGGGGTTATTACAGATAACAGTAAATGACATCACAGCAACATTTCCAGACACATCATACATGAGGTGGCTCATCTATGACAATGAAAACAGCTTGGTGAAAGGGGCCAAACTTCATTAGACACACTATATGAGTACAGTGCATTCTGTTATTCCCTGTAGAAGGACATGAGGAGCTGTTATGCGTCTCCTCTCATGTGCACGTCCTGCCAGGCTGCAGCTCTAATCCTGTCTGCCACTTCTCACTGTGGTATTTTATCTGCACGCTTGTGTGTTTGCACGGGTCTTTGAGTCCACAATGATCTCATTTTGCTAACTCTAACACTGAAATAAAATCGATGCACCAAGCACAAATATGCAGCATCGAGTTTCTTTGTGACCACGTTTCCTTGGAATTAGTGTCTGTGGCAAGGCTTGCATAGAGGCGTTTGCAAAAAGCATGTGCTGGGATTTGACACAGTGAGGGGTGGGAGGCTAAGCTATGCACACACCTTTACACCACAGGCATACACAGCTAGATTTACATTCAGGCAAGCAGACACTGATTACTATTACTCTGCAAGAGCGGTAGACCATACAGTCATCTAAAATTAACAAAAAATAATGCATTTACATGTTTAGAAACTTGACAGAGGCATGGTTTGCAAGAGAAGTGGTCTGCACAGACATTGCTTTATCTTAAATCAAACATGGACCTAAAAAAAAGGGAATATGGGGGAAAAAAGGGAGAAAATGTTTAAAAGTCCAAAACATTTCTTTTGGAAGTCTAAATATATGCAACAATATCATATCTAGAACCCTGTACAGCCATTTGTTAAATACCTGAGTGAACCTCTTTCTCAGGAACTCTGCCGCTCAGAATATGAGTTTGAGTGAATCCCCTTTGATTCATTTCTTTGCACCAATGGCTTCCTAAAAAGTGAAATGGTGAACACCACAAGGAGGTCTTTATCGACAGCTTCTGGGCCGGAACAGGCCCACCGAAAAGAGATGGCCAACACCCTCGCTCGAAGGAAATGGACTTAAAATACAGATGAAAGGCTCCATTGCCCATGACAGCCCATGATGCCCGTGGCACTGATGATGTAATTTAGGTCCACTCCAGTTTAATCTTGTTTTCAATTCTCAAGCAGAGTCCTTGTTATGTGTCCTAAGCCTCATCATCAGAACACCTACTTTTCCCAGAGCTGCTGGAGTCTGCCAAAACCATCTCCTCCCTGCGTGCTTTTAAATATTAGATCACACCTGCCTGCAGCATCACTCATTAATATTACAAATGAGATTTCACTCAGATTATCTATTTACACCTAATGGCTGCATACCTTTAATGAACGATTTAGAGGCTGAGTTATTGATACCATTTTACTGGTTGATAATGTGACGGACATCTTTGCATACAGTTTATCACCGTTGAAAATGGCACTGGAGTATTTTCTGAGTGTCTGAGCTCTGCCAGGCTGCCATGTCAGCCTGCGGTCAGTTCTGTCCGTTTCCAGGCAAAGGAGACAGAAAGGGCACTCTGCTGCTGCTTAACTGTGTTACTCTGTCACAGCTATCTGTGCACTGAACAGCCCTGAGCGGCGAGTGGTGATTGTCTGAATAACGAGAGTGTGTGTGTGTGTGTGTGTGTGTGTGTGTGTGTGTGTGTGTGTGTGTGTGTGTGTGTGTGTGTAGGCAGAGGAGAAATCAGTGCAAAAAGACTTGCAGATTGCTCGGGGTCATTTGTGCAGCCCTGGTTAAGTGGACATCAATGATGCAGCAGCCACACACCCACGTAAACGCAAGCACATCAGACCTCTCAGTTTCATCTGCTGAGCACCTGTAGTGAAACGGGAAGCTCTTGTATTATTGATGGTCGTGTCCTGTAAAGCACCAAACTTACTCGATCTGCTGGCAACGCTACAGCCTGCAGCCAAACGAAAACGTTTTGTTCAATGAAGTGCTTGATTCAGGCTAACTGATGCTAGCATGGGATGTGCTTACAAGTGAAACAATTGCAGATGACCACAAATGATCACCTAAAGGCCAAATTTTGACTACTGTGGTTACAGGGTTAAACTAATGTAATTTCACAGGCAATTTAATTTACACTGATTATTTGGTAATTGTTGTAAAAGTCTTAAGACATTTAGTCATTTGGTTTCAGATGAAAATAAGTCATTACAGTGCCCAGAGGCATAAACCAAAATGAGTTGGACAAGATGTTTGCCTGCTCCTCATGAATAAAAAGACACTGACGACTCGCTGTAATCACGTAGGTTTGCATTTACTCATTTTTATCTTCAATTCTTTTCCAGTTTGCGTGACAATTTCACGATTTCAATTTCTCCTGAGGAGCAGAAGTCTCGTGGTTTGAGGAGCAAGCCTGTGACAAGACAGACATCCACTCCAATCCCTGTGACACTGCGAGACTCTCCTCAAAGATTGCACCATTAACTGAACCTCAAACTGCACCATTGAATGAGCTCTGACGGGCTGCACAGAGCGATTCTGTGCGTATGTGCAGCCTTTATCTGTACCTTGAAACAAAACCCTGCGGCTGTTGCCGAGAGGAAGAATGTATGCACGATCGTCTTGTCCCACCAAACCGAAGTCACTCACGATATCTTTGCTCCTGAAAAGATCTGCTGGCTCTTGTTGTAAATCTGAGTGCGCACTATGTTTTATCCAGCAGAAGAGTTATAAAACACAGACATGAGTCATAAAATGCCAGTAGCCTAGACACTGCAGATCTTCAGGATATTTGCTGGCCATGGGAGTTATTGCCTTCCTGGACTGCACGCCCTAGAGGCAGCAAGCCTTGTAATATGCGTGGTTGCTCCTGGCAACAGTGCTGCCAAATTCAAAGAAATCTATATAAAAAGGGATCATCAAATATTTTGATATGACACAAGGTGACATTTGGTTTCTGGTGGCCATGTGGTGACATAAAAACTGCTCAGTGTCTGCATGAACAAAAGACTGGGAATAATTTAACACTCTGGTGCTCTGAGTGACGTCGGCTCTAGTCGGATTGGATTTCTACACATTAGCTTCTCCTCTGTGAGGTACTGTTAGTGTATTAGATAACTTTACAGCATGTAACCCATTATTCTTACATCGAAGTGTGGCAATGACAAATAACATTTAAATGAAAGGATAAATAAGATCTGCTTGACCGCAGCAAAAATGGACACGAGTTGAGGGTTATGAGCACTGAGACAGGAAACTGATGTTTGGCTTTTAAAACAACATTAACTTTGTAGTGTTGAAATAAGTGTCAAACAGATGTCAAAGGTTATTAAAAGACAGCCGTCTTGCTAACAATGAACCTGATGTTCCTGCTCTACTCTGACCCTCAGTGCCAGCTCAAATCAGGAATCCCCCGGCTCAGACTATTTTCTGCTGTTACGGCGTCCATGTCATCCACGGCGTGCTCTATTTAAAGAGTCTGGGTTGATGATCTTGAATGACACAGTGACATATCTCCAGTTACAGAGGCCGGGCTGTGCTGCTGCAACGCTGAGGGGCTAAGCATGCCCAGCAGGCCAGCAGGCATGTAAATGGAGTTTCACACTTACAGTAGCGAGCAGGTAAGAAGTGGCCAATGGCACATATTTGGTTCTAGAAGCCGGCGAAGATGCTGATTAAATTACCAATAAAACTGGTGCACGAAATACATGAAATGCTTCAAGGTAAGATAATTCAAAAAGAGCATTTCCACCGTGTGCTCAGTAAACTTGGATGACTGTTACAATTCTATCCTTGTGTTTGTGTGTGTGTGTGTGTGTGTGTGTGTGTGTGTGTGTGTGTGTGTGTGTGTGTGTGTGTGAGAGAGAGAGATAATTAATTCAGACAGTTGCAGGCAAGCAGCTGTTAGTACTGTGTGTCCCTCTTGGTTTGGCCAAGGCGGATGCAGGTGTGTCTGTTTTGGCCACCACTCCTACACTTCCCATCTGTCTCTGGGCCAGAGCAGGTCATTGCTAATGACACGGTAATCTGTGGTAGTCGGCTTTTGTGTGAACTTACTCCCCCTGGATGAATTTGAATTATTATTTGGACTGACGCTATGAGCTTTTTGAGGCCGAAATGTACATTATTAAAGGGAGACAATAATATAAAGTTTAGCTCTTCTTGCTGGGTTGGTAACAGTGACTCACTAAGTGGAATACTTAAATCACCTCCTAAAGGTGTCGCACAGTGACTTGAGTGGAACATTAACATTGAATGAACTGTGTTAGCCACCTGCTGCTGCTGTGATTCAAACATGAGTCGACTGAATTTAATGTCTGAATGTGCTTCTTTTAATAGATATGAGCAGAGTAAAATATTAGAGCTCTCCTCTTGAGCTCTACTGAAACAAAGATGCTAATCTTATAGCATCAATGTACACAATATGTTTTCTTTCTCCATGTAATTCAATTTGATGTGATCAATATTTAGCCTGTCATCAATACCCTAAGAAAGATTTTATCATTTCAACCAGTTCAAACTGGACCTGACCTAATATGCACTATCAAGCTCTAGGTGCTACAGTGCTCCTAATATGTGGATACATGGCAGCTCTGCAGTGCGCATGTTCTTCAGTGTAATGACAAGAAAGACACCGCCTCAACTACAAGCACATGAGAGGCAACACTGGCTGGGCTTTGGTCACTTACGTCTGTGTCGGGCCCCTTATCAGCCCCTGGGCAGGAGAACGTGACAAATTCATGGCACCTCTTGTGGACCACAAAACAGCAGACTGCATGGGAAGAAAAAAGAAGAGGTTGTTAAGAGAGAGAGAGATTCAGCAAGAAAGAAATATACAGACAGATGGAGAACACAAAAGGAGGGAAAGAGCGAGATGCTTAAAACACAGTGCATCATTGCTGACTGATATGTGGACGGACAGCAGAATGAAACCAGGATCTGATAGCACAGAGAGGGACTGAAAAACCACTGATGTCTGGGTGAGGCTCCTGATCATGTGTCCAGATGGCCAGTCCTGCCTGCAGGCTGACTGCTCTTACTGCACGGTACAGTGCCACCTCCTCACTGACATGACAGGAGCTAAAGCAAACAGCACACACACATGCACACTCCCACTTCTGCATGCACATGAAGCACAGAAGACAAACACACAAACTGACACCATCACTAAATATGTATTCGCATATCCAGGCCTACACACTGCCAGAGCGCACAATGCCACTCTCATGGTCTGAGTGCAGGGTCAAAGAGTGCACAGTAGTCTGCAGCCACGCAAGCAGTCGACTCAATGTGGGAGAAGGTGCCTGTTACTGGCCCTCAAACGTCTGACACCAAGACGAGACAGGGTGAGGGGGGGCTAATTGTGTGAGCCGGCCAGTACAAATAACGAAAAGTGTACATTCTACCGTTCTGTCTCTGCATGTTCACGCCATTTCTCCATCATAAATGTGTCTTAACAAGTGTTATTTCTGGCAGCTTTCCTTCTGATAGACAAGGGCAGCCATTCCCTTTCTTCCTATGGCTTAATGTTTCCTCTTGCCAGATGAGATGAAAGCATCTGAATTGGCGGTTTTCAGTAGTCTTCACTTAGCACCGAGTAACCCTCAGTCGACTCCATTAGTGGTTTGCAGTGCATCAGTGATGTGATGCATTTTCAGAGACCTTTTTACTTGATTTTCAGTTTTACAGTCTCACTGATGTGGTGCAAAGTAATGTGAAATGTCTCGCTCGTATACATGCATCCACCTACAGATCACCTCTCGTCTTTCCACTGCCTCCCTCTCACGCAGCTCCACCCAAACACAAATAGCTGAGAACTTTACATGAGCTGTGACGGCCATCGTGGCTGAGCAGACAGCCTCTCGCAGAAATCCAGACTTCACCAACAGAAAATCCCCACCCCTAAAAAGAAAAGTCACACGAACCCCATAAATTGACATGGATTGACAGGTGATGCATAAAGAAGTACGGCAGCAGTGACAAATGAATGTCACTGAAATGAAACGTATCTGACATTGTATTTAATTGTCAGCAGCAGCAGCAGCAAGGACTTTATGCCTCCTCTTTCAGTCGAGTTTATTAGATTTTACTAAAATGTGGCCCACTAAAATGGTTGATATAACGCATTAAATCACAAGGGGAATCATTTCTGTCTTCTCAATATGCACATTATAAACGCAGCTTAGTCTGCGCCACACATTAAATCCTGCATACATGTCTGCATATGCCTGAAGGTATAACATACTGAGTCATTGGTCATCAGGTTCAAACCAAGCAAAAATCATAGGCAAATATTGCTGAAACATGTCTGCTCATTTCATATTGGCTCATCCTTAGTTCTTCCCCCCCGTGTCCTCAACGACATTTTTCTCTGGCTTCTGACCAGCAACAACATTGGTACCACATACAAAACTAGTTGCTGTTTCTGCTTTTCCTTACACACATGATGCACACGCAAGCAGCAGTTCTGCATGTTTGTTTGCAGATGCATTGCTACACAGAAAGAAATTGTTGTTAGCATTCTGCATATTCACTCAGTTGAATCAATTTTGGATGACAGGGGCCACAAAGAAATCACATTCACAGAACCACAATCTTGATGAAATACCAATACTCAGCAGGGAATTAGCATTGCCAAGCCCTGCTAGAAACAATTTGATAAAACATATATAAAATGCACTGTAATGCATTCACTAGAACGTATTTATCTTCAAAGAACTAGAAATTATGATCGCATGAAGACACACGTCCCTTGCAGTGCATACGGTAGAAGGTTGTTTGCTATGCGGGTGGCAGACACCCAGGTTAAACAGCGTCACAGAAAGTGCTTGTGTCAATACCAACAGCACTGTTTGGATTTCCACTCCAGCTACCAGTTACATCTGTGAAATGCACCGTGCTTTTCCCTTTGCACAAAGGTCAGCAGCCTTAACAGTATCACAGCTGATTGCATCGTGGATATTTTATTAATATGGCTTGCAAGGGATATAGCTTAACAGTTTACATTTTTGAAGAACTTGGCAGGACCAACCAAACCAAGCAAAGCCAGTTATCTACAATTATCTCTGGTTTTCTTTGGAGCATGAATGCTCTCTATCTCTTCCACCATGGCTACAGCTGTAAATGTTCACACAGAAGCTGCAACTGGAGTGAAAAACATCAGAGTAGTTGTTCTTGTTGTTAAGATATTTCACTTCCTGGGCTCAATTTTCTCAAGTGTAGGACACAGTTACTACAGTGCTGTGGTCACACGCCAGCTTCTTGACCCATGATGCAACAAGTTATTTGAAGGGGAAGAAAATATAACTATATGTTGTAGTTTTGACTAGATCTGTATTTCAGGTAAGAAATCAGACAATATGATAATTTCTACTTGGTACATATGCAGTATGTAATAAAGAAAGAGCTAGGGTTACAAACATGTTCATATTCAGGAAAATCAATATAAACCCCACCCACATATCACACCACCACAACTCTACCTCAACTACCCCCTCATGCCTCCTAGGTGCGTTGAGTGTGGTCAATAACCAACATGAAACATAACTCACACCACCCCCAAACACAAACCAGACAGGTCATAAATCTCACTGATTCCCTGCCTCCATAATCCATCCAATAGTAAATAGCTGATAGTCATCTGAGCAGCTTCGATTCACACCAACACTCTGAAGACCAAAGGCATGCAAGGTTACACTGGACATTACAGCCTGCACTGTTTATATCAAACCGTCGCCTCATTTCTGCTGTTGAGTTGTGGAGCGCTAGTTTTCTTGTCCAGTTAGCAATCAGTGATCATCAGCAACAATTGATTCTCATTGAAACTACTAGCTCCTCTACTACTCATGCTTCCCAGCAGTGCATTTCTCCTGTGAAAGACCCATCAGACGTGTGTTCAAAAGAGCTTATGCAAAAAGATTTCATGACCGGATATAAGAGGGAGCACGGTGTAATATCAACCAGTCAGCAGTAAATAAGGCTGTGTTTTAGCAGTTTGTTTGTGCTCTCATTTGTTCTCCAGACAAAATACAAAACATATGTGCTGAACTGATTCGGCAGATAGCCACATCTGGCTGTAGTCAGCGGTGAACTTGAGTCGGCTCTATTTTGGCACTCCAAGTGGTGTTTGATGGGCTGTTTCTATTTTGTTTCTCCAATTCCTGCCTGTCACACACTGGAAGAAATGTGAGCCTATACAGTAGCTATATTTAAAACAGGAGTCCCTTAATAACACTAAAGTCACCACAAATAAACAGTGGGGTGTGGAAAGCAGCAATATCGGCAATGCAGGCCATGAATGGATGTTTACTGTAGCATGTGGAGACTTTGAAGGCACAGAGAAAAAGGAGGTGGCGCAGGGTGAATATCAGTGGATTGACGGCCTTCCACTGTCAATCAATCATCTACTGAGGTTGGCCAGGACCGCCTCCAAGACAGTGGGAGAGGTGTCACATGCCCCTTAACACAAACCTGCTGCTCAATTTAAAATGGTCAATACCAACACCTAAATCATTGCTTTCTGGCTGTGACAGCTCATTTCTGTACACAAACACAACGGAAAAGTCTTCTCTCTAGAGATTTATCAAACTGCTCGTTAAGAGTGTGTGAGAGACAAAGAACGAAGGAGCGAGCAGGTGCAACTTAGAGGTACAGAGGTGGAGTTAGATAAAGAAGGAGGTCGGTTGAGGCTGAGGATGAGGATGAAGGAGGTCGAAACTCATCGTTGTCTGCAGTTCTCATTAGACCTCAGCTGCCTGTGATCGGTGGTCCCAGTGGTCTTGTTCTGGGGCAACACTGGGGTTCAACACATACATCACCTCTGACACCATCGCAGAGGAACATCCCCATTGGGAGGCAAAGGAACCAAGCTCACCACAAAGTAACTGCATTCCTGTCAGGGAATAATGTACTCTATATTTCAACAGTGGTGAGTGTCGATTAGTCTGTTCATCAAGTCTATATTTATCGTAGCAAATCATTAGGAAGGCCACTGAGCTACAGTGCTTGCAAAGCATGGAAATACTGCAGACTGAGGACATCACAGTCAGGGTGTTCTGTTGCTATTTAGAGTTATTGGATTAAAACAGGGACTTTAGGGACTGACCATCTACATGTTGATGCGCCAGCTGAGACATATTCTTAAATATTGCAAGAAAGGAGATACTGGGGATGTGAGGTGTTACCTCTGTCAAGAGCTTAGTCATCTTTGAGAAAGGAAAGCAGCTAAGTGGTGGGATTTCCAACAGGTTTGTTAGGGTACCTGGATGTGTTTGTCTGTGTCTGACCTGATAATTTCCTTACTCTCTGGACAGGATTAATTATACAGCAAGTGACATTGTAATGAGGTTTTTCAATCAATACTTGCCTTCAAGCACAGCAGACACCAAAATCACATTTCTTTCCAAGAGATAACATAGCTGAGACCCTCTCCTCCTCCCAATCTGGCAAATCAATTTCTTCCAAACGTTCTCCAGGTCAGAAGTTCATTGGAGCAATTTCCTGGAGTTTTTTCTTGAATGCGGCCAGGAAATGAGAAAGAGGGGACTATTTAATTTACCAGCTCTTAGATATGTAGATGGGGTTTATTTCCGAGGTACCACACTAAAACAAAGGGACTGTAGTGGAAGAAGAGCTATCATCTAACTATCAAGAGGGCCTGCAGCCCATTGGTACACCTGACAATAGTCTCTCCTCTCAAGCTGGGAAGCTTTCATTCTTTCCTGTGGCTCTATTCTCCTCTTGAAAGCCTGGACCATTTTCGCCACTGTCACCAAACAATACCTCAAGAACCAAGGAAAGGAAGATGAGATGAAATCATGAAATAGGAACAATTAAGATGTGACCAGGATGAAATGATATGTGGAAACAGCTTGAATAAAGCTTTTTCATTACACATGCCAGTCTCGTAATTTTAGAGCACTGGTGACCCAACTGTCTAGCAAAATCATTAGGAACTGCAGCATTTTAAACCCTGAGCCAATCAGCTGTCAGTAGATATTTGAACTAGGGCAATCACAGGAATGGACAGTGTTCACATGAGCACAATGGCCATGATAAGCAGGTAAAGCAGACAGATGTGGCAAACTGGTTTGTTAAGGTTCTGTATTGAAATATTAGGTAAATTACTACTGAATACATAAGAGGGTTCATCCAGACTGGCTGCAGCTTGTACCTTTTTATCACAAAAATAAATTGCAGTGTTTCAGAGTTCATACCAGTGCTTTATAATTACTGTCAGCGTGGAACAGCATAAATCACGTCATAGGGAGAACTCATAATCATAATTGGAAACATATTTTACAAAAAGCAGTACTGCATTATTAAAGGAGATTCTCAAAATCAATACAGGCTCTTAGTCTTATTAACAAAGGGCCAAAATCAGCATGCATCCAAACTGTCACATCTGCGTTGACTGAATTCCACGACTACCTCCAAGACAACCGCCAAACATTATCATCACCATACTGTCAAGCCAAAATTCATGTAAAATCAAAAACTAAGTAACAGTGCTGCTGAAGCCCTCACTTGAAACCGTTGCTGCTCCAGTGACATTTGCAGTAGGGATTATAAAGTGATGTTAAAGGTCAACAACACTGAGGAAGCCACCTCAGCCCCTCACCATCCGCTCTATCCATACAGCTTCTGCACATGACAACTGCACTCACTATCATCATAACTTAAAGGTCTGCATATTAAAAGGTGACCGCAGTGTGCGTCACTGTGATGGGACAAAATATGATGCTCATTCATCATCCGAAGAAACACCTTGGCAGAAAATGAACAATTAATAGAGACATTATTACGCTTTTTGATTTACTCCTGCTCAGACTTTGCACTAACATTCCTGCCTTTTGAGTGAAAAAGGCTGCATGTGTGGCAGCTATTGCAGACACTGATTAAATTCCCTCTACATGTCTCTTTAATGGCATCCATCTAATACTAAACAACAGTGATGAGTGTGCAAATCAATAAACGTAAGTTAAAAGTCTGCAGTAAGTTTCCATTGTCATGCAAATAAGTGCATTAAGTAGAGCGACTTGGTTTTCTCTGAGCTTGGCTTTCTCTTCAATAATTACATTATAATGTCATTCACATTCAAGACTACAGACAGCAGAAGAGACCAAGAGTGTGACTATACTGTTTGAGTTAGTTTTGTCTCGTGAACGTGGACAGTTAAAAGAAGGTTTGAGTCATGATGAGATCACAAAATCTTTATGTAGGGAACAGGGATTACAAGAAAGCAAAGTAGTACTACCAAAATTGTGTAGTGCTGTGTTAGGAGAAGACACAATGCTCACATTCAAATTTGATTCCATAATTTGTTAAGTACACCACTTTTGCCAAGTAAAGCTTGTCTAATAAAATGTTGGTTTTGGTTTTAAATTACAGTATACAGCATGTAATGTGAATGTGTGACCATCTCTTAAATACTCCACACAGGTTAGAACAGGTTCTTCCTCTTCTCATTGTTTAATTGCAGTCCTGTCATGCTGCAAATACGCCAGTGATATTTTGACTTTTCAGATGCAACAAGTCCAACAAGTCCCTTTCCTTTCAAGGGCGTCTAAATGTGGCAAACAAATACAACTTCCCTGTGCCTGAATTTGGAGGACACTACCATAAAGCTGTAAATCCTTTACTTTGTTTCCCACAGTCCATTGTCCAAAAGTCAATTGCTAAATGAGGCAATCAGTGAACTTGCAGGGTCAGGAGACATCACATGACCATATTTAGCAAGTGTTTGCATTCAGGTGGTTATCTATGGTGTGTAAATAAGATAACTCAGTCATAAACTCCACTTAAGGGTGTCTTTGTTCACTGGCTGCAGATGTTGCAGTTCATAAGGTATTACAGGGAAATGGACGTTATGTGGACATACACTGCTTGCCAGTCACGCATCATGTCTTTAAGTTAAACACCACAACTTGTACTGTTTCCCAGAAACATTTACACTTCATACTTGGCTGTGTGCAGTCAATGTCCCCACCAGAAAGGTGAGAGGGCCTGCCCTGATGTGCCACTAGATCAGTTGTCTGTGGAACTGGACCTGGTCTTTTAATGTGAAGGTCGAGCCTACCCTGTCAAGTCCATTGAGGTACCAACACTCATGGTCCATGTCCTCTAAAGGATCCAGGCCGTGAATTCATTAACAACTTGTGCATGTGAATAAGTACTGCATACATTACCCATATATAATGCACCGTTTGGGTACATGTACAAGCACACACCCCACACATACTGCAAGACAGTAAGAAAAGGGACTTTTTGCTACTAATGAAGCTAGGGTAGTTAGGGTAGGGACAGAGCATAACAGGAATTTCACTTTAAGCGCCAACCCTGAAGTACTAAATGTTAAGAGAGGCATGGGCACACTGGGACAAAGCATGGGTAGTTTCCAAGGAAACAAGCCATAATGAAGTTATCGGAAGGAATTAAAGAAAATATCTTAGGTAAGAATCGAAACCTTGGGAATTTAATGAATGGAGCCACTCTGTCTGAGAAAGACAGGCAACAAGTATTCTGACTGAGTATATAGACATAAAAAGCTGCATTTCAATCAGTACTTTCTGACCATTTTACTCTCATACATAACTGAAAATGTTAATACAAAGATTAATGACTGTTGCACTCACGTGAAAAAACATTCCTGATTTATACAATCACTATAAACAAAGCACTGATCATTTCTGAACATGAACGTCTCTCATCCAGAGATGGACAAATAAACAGAAAGCACAACGCTGCTACACTCACACTGACTATGAGAACAACTTTGCAGACACACAAGAAAATACACACAGAATCAGTCCATTTACTCAAGTAATGAACCAGTCTCAATTCATGTAAGTCGTAAGTCAGATGGTTTACAATTAGCGTCATCTGCACACTAATGATGTGATCTTTCTTTGGTCTGCCTTGTCACAAATGGCAGACACTGAAAATGCGTACGGAAAAACGTGAATTCAAAGAAATGATCACTGAATTTGGGCAGAAATATTATTCAAAGAATCCAGTCACTCTGTCTTATGGACATGTTTGCCAAAGCCCTGGGAGAATTTCTAGCAATGCTAATCACATTATGGCTCAACTAGTCCTTAAAATGGGACCTAACAGCCGAACTATGTCTACAGTAAAATGTCCCTGTGTCCCCGTGTGTCCTGTGTGTGCATGTGACTCGACCCCCCCGACCAGTCGTGGTCAGTGTAGCAGCTTCAGTTGATTATAATGGATGCGTTCTGCTGTGGGCCACTTGGTCTTTGGACACCATCACAGATACCCATAAACTCTTCTCAAATATTATGTTCAAACAGTAAAATGAGGATCCTGGCTTACAGCTGAACGCCTCTGCTTTGAGGGGCTGAGGCGTATCTCCTTTCCAATGACTGCAAAATCCAGTTTCCAGACAGAAATTTATGTAACCGAGGTCTAAGACTTGCTATATACACAAAAGCAATTTTTGTCCCTTTCAACTGCATCCGTATAAATATTGAATGTGTATCTCAAAACAGCGATGAAGCTTGTGGGCTTAAGCCTTGGAAAGATTGAGTTTAAGAGTGTCTACGCAATTTATGCACTGCTGTATCTAAGTTGGCATAAAGACCGAGGTCTACCTACAGTAATACTTTCTGAGCATTTATAAAGAAGATTCAATTAAAAATCAAGAATCCTCAGACAAAGTTCTTGAGATTCTGAATAAATGTCCCCACTGGTCATCAGCCCATGGTGGGATAATATTCTGAAACCTGATCCAGCTGCTGTTAGAGAGCAATTATTCTGCTCAGGTTCTACTCAAAAGGTAGAGCGATGCATTCAAAATGGCAATTAGATCCCATCTGTTATCAAAAGCTCCTGAGTATAGCGAAGACTATGAGGACTTAAAAGGCTTTATCAGTGCTCAGCTGAAGAACCATGGATCACTGATGGTATAAGTGTGGAAAATGCATACGTCTTTCCTTGGCTGGTAATTGGCTGATAGTGAGAAGGATTCTTTGGCACACTGCACACATAATGACCACTTGTAGCAGAGAGTGGTCAAGAGGCATGGCATGTAATAGAAGGATGTGTACTGCCGTCAGCACACATTACACAGTGGCCACTGGAAGGGAACCCTTCTAGGTATAATAGAATCAGCCATAATGGCAGACTTCTGTGTGACAGGTATACAGAAACGTCAGAGAGTCAGACAGCAGCAGCTGCTCTGAGGCGAAAGAGGCTCCGCACACATGAATCACCCCATCCTCCATTCAAGCATCAGCCTAAAATGGCATTTGAAAGAATAGTGCTAAGATGACATCCTTAAGAAGGTCAACAGCAATTCATATTCATATTCAATATTTATCCTTTACGATGGTTCTGAATAAAGACAATCAATAACAAAAAATGATGGTTATATAGGGCTTCATAATTAGAAAACACATAACCTGCAAAAAAGGGAACATAACAATAACATACAAGCAGACACACAATAAAACGCAATGTTAATGATTAACCTGTTGATCATTTGATCTGTGAAGAATTTATTAACAAAACTTGTCCACATCCAAAGCTACGCTTTTTATGCAATATTATTTTCCTGGGACATTTTTCAGTGTCCAGAATGAGTCAATGCATTTGGAAAAATTCAAAAAGCTCTAATTGAGGAAAAACATGTAGTTTGAATTTGCTTTGAATGATTAATTGACTATTGATCATTAATGTGGCCGCTAGAAAGAATCCAATCATGGCAGGTAATTACTGAGCAGGTCTTTTATTCATTATCTATCCTGTTAATTGAACTATGTGAGTTTTGCCGAGCGCACAGATGGGCCTGGATGATGCCTTTCATTCATCTAATGAAACTGGTTTTGCATGCTGAATGGCTTGTGACTCGTTGAGGTGTGTGTATGTGTGTTTGTGTGTATCAGCTCTGATTGGAAAACATACTTAGGATTCTTCCCAAGATGCTGCTGATCTCTGCTAACCGGCCCTTGATAAATGCCTCACTGACTCCTTTGAGGTAAAGAAAGCTTTTTCACACTTGGCTGGCTTGTTCTGAAGTGCCGAGGTGCTTTGGGATTTAAAACAAAATGTCTAAAATAGCTGCAAATGGCAAAGAAAATCAGCAGATAAACAACCAGTGTTCAAATAAACGCAGCTTGCAAGCAAGACGATGCACAAATGCATATGCAGTAATTTTAATTTCCTCTAGGACACGATTACAAGTTCAACAGCAAAATAAACTATAGCAAATGTTTGGATGCACATGATTCCAGTGGCCCCTAGGCTGCACACCCACAGAAACATGCGCAGAGTCACAGCCTCTATAGTTCGTTATTAAAGGCAAATGGCTGGTGTCCTCATAATAACCCCACTTGCTGGTCCAGGTGAACCACCATCACTGATCTTTGTTCAGCTCTGGCTCTGTTTGAGTGTGATGCTTGGTCAAGAGTTCCATTTATATCTAAACACAGAGAAAGAGAGGTCAAACGAGACTGAGCATTGATGGATACGAGGATGAGCGATCACTTTAAGTACTTGACTCACCTCCTACATGTGAGACTGTGAGATAGTATGTACGATCAATATAGGAATAGACAAATGGATTTTATTCCTCACCAGGGAAGGTCTTAGCAGTTAGCTACCATGGCTGCGACATTTAAAACAAAACCATGCATACATTTCCATCTAAAAGGCAGTCGTCAAAGTAACTGTAAACTGTAGTGGATGTTTTTAAAGCAGATTTTAAACCCTTGTGGACCATCCCAACCAGCAGGATTGGTGGGAAACTCCAGTTTTAAAAGTCATCCAGTGTTAACAGGTTCAGACAGCATTTGAAAAGGACACAAACCCACTGAGTGTGGACATTTGTTCTCTCATGAAGACAGCTCTGTTACATGTAGCCTGTGTGGAAGACTGTGGATGGAAGAGGCCATTCTCTTCTTCAATGTCTCAACACTTCCAGTCAAGCACATCAGTGGTTTAACCTGACATGGCTTTGTGCCAGCTCTCACACTGTCTCCTCAGCCGCTTCAGCTTCATGGACACTGTGTACAGTGAACCTCCCCCATGGACACTGTGTAATGCCACAACTCAGCCGTGCAGAGCAAAAATAGAACCGACTGAAAACAGTCCTGGGCCAAAAAACATGGAAATGTTGGCTGGAACAGCAGTGATTTTTAATTAATAATTTGGAGAGACTAAAAAAGAAACACCCTTTGACAAAATAAAATAACTTGTGAACAAAAAACAAGTAGCAACCTCGGTAGAGAACTGCAGTTATGATGTATTAGCAATCAGCCTGTCGGCTTATTCATGGCAGCATCTCTCACACTAACAGGTGTTCATAGATCTTAAGGGAAATGATTTGCATGTGCAACACAAAAACAATATTCATCAACTCAACAAAACACTTTCCATTTACACTGAAAATATGGCACTTTCTTTGCCAATTTCAAGAAAAGTTCTGAAATGTCGCCAGTGAGATTGGGGTTGAGTTTGGCCTCTGGGAAGAAATGTCGTGCTGGTGGGAAGATCCAGCATAATGCAACATTGCAGGCTGCATTTCAGCACAGCAATCAAAATGCCTCACCTGTCATATTTTGCTGTCAGGATCCTAAAAACTGGTATTTTTACTTGCTACTGTTACTTGTTAATCAGTCCTGAAATTAGTCTGAGAAGAGCTTGGAGGACTGGGGTGAGAGTTGGTACTGAGTAGCTGAGTGCTAAGGAGTGCTTTGGATCGTAAATATGGCAGAGCTGCAGATTACTGCCCTGGACCAGCATAGCACTAACATAAGTGCTAACATGCTAACCCAAGCTGACAGCTACTGTGACTGAGCTATCTTTTGACATGAAAACCATCCAACAATCAGATGTAGGAGCACTACACTTAAATACAAGACATGACATTATATTAAGAACCTAATGGATCCAGATAATAACTACTGACCTTTATTTCTTCATCAATCATGATAACTTACTGCATGTCAAGGAAAGTGCTAACTCACTCTACAAGAGGATGACTTCATCTTGATCTTGAGCCACTTGAACTATGACGATACGGGCGGCTTAATGCACGGACACACACACAAACACACATCCTTTATGACTGTTTATGCAACGAGACCAGCTACCTCAGTGCCAGTTTGGAAAAGCAAATCCTTCACTTTCAAACTCATTTTCATCATCAAAGTAAGAACCGGCACACTGAACATTCAACTGACTCCACCTAACTAAAGGCCTGTAACGGATGAAAGAAAGAGCCTCTTCAAACGCAAGCTGCTGCTGCTCTGTTTCTCTAGAGAAGGATCTCATACCAACCTCGTGGCCCTCCTCCCAGCAGGCTTACGGCTGGGCTGGGCCCAGCTTCCTGTTTGCTGCTCCAAGCTCACACGAGGGGAGACACAGCTGGCCTTTGTTTGGACAGCCTTTCCACAGCATATGCACAGGGTCTTACATTTGCAGAGCATACAGATCTTTCTGTTTTGTCCACACGTATTGATCATTTGATCTGAGAATACTGGCAAACATTAAAAGTAAAATGCCACCATTGATCTGCGAAAAGAGGTCCCGGTCCTTGTCTGAGAGAAACAGAGTTAGGTCGACTGAACTACGTGACTGCCACCCATTGTGAGACGTGAATGATGTAATGCTGTAATATCCTGCATACTAACGTCTAATCTATATAACAGCTAGCACAGCTGCCAAGGCCCCATCATATAACTGCAGTCAGACATTGCAGATATAAAACTTCACAAAACATTGTTATCACAAGGTCCAGGCTGTAATTGGTGTTTACTTACTTGGCAGATATAAAGCTTCGGTACACATATTATACCAATAATTTGTTGCTTATTAGCTCTTTAAGCTCTCAGCTCTTTAATAGTCATTATAAATGAGAAATTATCAATGACCATATTCTACAACTACCAGGCCATTAACCTAAGAGTGTTCCCCCAATAACCTCTTAATTACTGACAGAAAGGAAGTTGCTGTACGTGAATTACTATCTTAATAACCTAACTAATTCTTCATAAGCCGAACCCACTAAGAACACCAGAATAATCAAAGTACTTTATAATGACTAATTAAAAGCCAGAATGCTACTAAAATGCATGCTAACAAGCAACTACTTAATGGTGAATATGTGTATCTTTATATAAGGTGATACTGGCACTTCTTTGGGAGACAGAACACACATTTAGAGTCCATTATTATAAACATATAATTCAATCCTCGCACCATAGAAATTGAAATTTTCATTTTCAGAGTCTGTAAAAACTCTGCAAACAAGCATTTGCAGCCAATGATAAAACATACACATACAAGCGCAACATGCTTTAATAAACTTTGCTGCAGCAACACTTAGTTACAGGAATTACACTGGAGTTAAAGGGTTGTTAATGACTAAATCAAAACATATTTGCTGACAGAATGCAATGATACACATCCAGTAATCAGTCTATAATCAGCAAACTTGCAAGCAAGCTTACCCTGGTTGAGATCTGAAGTAACCGATAGGGGAGAGTCTTAATGGGATTTTCGAAAAGACAGAGCTAATCCAAAGCAGAGCCAGTTAACTCTCTGCAGAGCAAGAAAAACAAACCCCCGGGAGATAAGAGCTGACACCTCCATATGTAGTGAAACAAAGCGGTTATTGAGCAAAAGCCATTTTCACTGTAGTTTTTGGATGAAAATACAGCTTTGAGAGTGACAAGAAGTATTGAATCTAGCAGCCTTAGAATCTGGACAGGCTTTCTTCTGCTTACACACTTTTCAGAAAAGCTACAGCTAAGATTTACAAGCAAATAATTAACCATTGGCATCCGGCTGAAGAGGTTACCATGCAATCACACAATCTGCTCAATTTGTGAGGATGTTTCCATCTTTATTTACACATTTGAGAGGGATGTTCTCCATTTTGCTTACATGCTTACAGTTTACTCGATTTCAAACATTTTACAAACAAGATTTTTTGGAAATTAATTTGTGTACTGTGTATGTTTGCGTTGGACGCTCATGGCCGACTGGCTTTCAAACAGCTCTCGAGGCAGTGTCCTTGAAGACGCGTTTGTCAAATCCTTAGAAGAACTTGACATTTTTGCACCCGCCCAGCAACACAAAATATAGATGTGAAGACAGCGTCACTGTATTTGTATTTCAGCCATCCTTTGACAAATGCACACATTTGCCTTGTCTTGTTGATAAAGCGATCAATTTTTATCCCCTTCAATAATTCACCGCCATGTACTGACATTTAATGCCTTCCCTAATAGGCAACACCTCAACACAGTGACACAGAGGGACATCTCTGTATCAAGGACATGTCTAAGTGGTAGAGAAAGACGGTGTTAAGGTTGCACTGAGAGTGGCACTATAAAATTCATTTTGTAAACCATCCTAGGGTTTTACCACAGAGGCAAAAACTGAGACATGAATGCCATATTGACGGTGAAAAAGGAGCCGGCAGAGACCATTTTTAATGGTGTTCGGTTTTCAGGTGGCACTGAAATTGTGATTTCAATATATTTGTGCATTACATTACATTTATTAGGTCAGAGGTGGAGAGGTACAAACTATACATATAATATCCTTTATACCACATGTATTCACTTCGGACACTGAGCTACTATTGACAAAATGCAGGGGTTGGGCAGATATAAGCAACAGGATGTCATCTGCCCATCTAATTAGTCAGTCGTATCTTCCTTGCACAATTACAGCTTCAGTGGCAGAGTTTTCGAGCATCACTAACTTAATGAGCGGCTCAAGGCTACGGCACTGTAAGAACAGGCAAGCACCAGCCAACTTTTGGATAGATGATAAGGTTTAATATGGAGGATGGAGGAGAGAGAGAAATGAGAGTGAGAAGATGAGGGTGTAGACAGAAAGATAGATTTGGATCTGCAAAGGGCTGATATGGAGAACACAAAGCACACCATCCTCTAGACCGCTAGACAGAGGCTTGAGGCTGAAACTGGACCCACAACCTGCAATTTTGAGGTCAGACAATAGGAACTCAGGGGCAGACAGTCTAAAAGCACCTCATCAACACTCAGAGCTTCCCAATTACACTTGACAGGAAGAGGTTCAAATTAGAGGGAATGCTCTTCTACACAAGAAAAGCTGGGTGCGCTACATGCTCAAGTGCCAGGAAAGAGGAGTCTTAAAAGTGAGGGGAATTAATACAAGAAATTAAAAATACAAGAGAATTTTACTGTGAAAAACCTGATGTTTTCACATGAAACTGCCACAGGGTGAAAAGAATGACCTTAATGATAATAATAGAGCATAGCAAGACTATCAAGAGCATGCATGGAAAAACTGCTACAACTCTTGATTTGAATGTGCCTGAATGATGGGTGGCAAGCTTCTGAAAAATATGCCTACATTACTTACTGCCTGTGGCAGCACCCTAATGGAAACTAAGCCCACTATTGATTTGATGGCACAAATTTCAGTAACACAGGGGAAGATCTGAAGTTAGGAGCGAGTGCTGAGGTGCCTGCCCTCCCTTGCATCTTCTCTCCATCTTCACACGCACCACTGCCAAGTGCTTTATACACGGTGGATCTTTTCCAGCTGAATTATAGCTCCAGATGGAGCCAGATACATCGATCTCTGATAATGTCCCTGCAGTTCCTGTTATTGCTCTGGGATATAAATTACACTCAACGACAGAACAGGACAATAAATAGAAAACACTGTGACACCATTTCAGAGAAAAATAGTTTTTTATTGGCAGTATTGTGGGATTTCATTACTTCCAACGCCCCCAAAATGCCTGAAAACACTTCATTTCCGTCAGCTGGGGCCAGCGCGCAGAATAACTCAAAGGTGTGAAAGCATGTCTTATGTGCTTGGACTTAATGATGGCAATTATAAGAGTACCGCTGTTTAAAATAGAGAGCAGACAAAGAAGGAGTTTCATTACATGATGAAAACTGCTCACGTGAATCTCTATTATCACAGGCAGATTTCTTCTCGTCATCTCCTTCTCAGCACATATAACCGCCTCTCTCCGCTGTCTTCCTCCAGGGTGCACTGTGTATAAGCATTCCTCAGGAGTGTAGAGGGGTGTGTCTCTTTGTTTCTGCCTGTATGCACACTTAGAGTTTGCCTAGTGTGTGTAACCCACCCCCTGCCCTGAGAGATGGTGCTTTCCCACCCATGAGAGCAGTGAGCCAGACAACAGCACAGACCAACATTGAACTGCTCTGCACAGCAGTCTGGGCCAGCGAGCCACACAGAGAGTAGTGCTGGTCAGGAGAAGAGTAGGGGTTTTAACTCGGGTGATCTGTGCAAACTTTTCTTTGTGGTCCGTCTTCATATGCAATTCTAATATGTTGAAACCAAGCCAGAAACGCCTCACATGCAGAGAAAGACACACCCAAAGATGCAGATTTGTGCAGACGCTTGCCTCTCTATATAAAATAAAACGGCATACACACACACTCACATACACACACACCATTACACAATGGTTAAACCCCTGCATCCTCCCAGGGGGTCTAGCATTGCAGAGGCTATAAATAATCAAAGGAGATTACTGGGTGTGGTGGCAGACAGCCTGATTCATGTCAGCTGGTGTGTAAACACAGCAGTACGTGTGCATTAAGATGCGAGCTGCACACTTACAAAGAGAAGAAGGTTTGGGCTTACTCTGGAAGTGTCAGACAAGATGGCGGAGGTTCAGGTCCACGTGAGCCCTCACAAAATGAGGAACGGATTCATTTGATTAAAAATTAATCTGCAACGTATTATCCCAGGTGCAGATGTGAGGTAATGACTGGTCTAATCATAGGCTTCATTCTCACCAGTGATATATCCACACCATAACTCAACTGGAAGTCACAGGGAACAAGAATCCTTATTTAGGACTTAGTGAGACAAAATTTTCACAGTCAATTCTGCTCACTTCCGCAAGACTAAACTTTCTGTCACACTGCAGGTTTTACAAATGCAAATGGACGGCAGAGACAGTATATAGTTCCATATGTTGACTTTGTGTTTGTTGGAACGATGCCTTACCCACTGGATTTTGTTGTTCTCTTCAACAGAAACTCAAACACAAACAGTGACTTGGCATTTTTGGATTTGATAATCACCTCATGTCAAGTGCAGATCATAATGTGCTCAATCACCGAAATGCGCCAAACAAAGACAAAACAAGATGCAAACAAGATATAGCACATACATTTAACTATCACATGAAATAATGGGGAGAGTTTATTCAAAGCAGAGGTGGCCTGATGTCCACCTTTAAACCCAAATAACAGAATACAACATTCAGGTGTCACTCAACATCAGAGCCAGGCAGCTGAATACACACACCTCCAGAGTGAGAGACTGTGTTCTCCACAGTGTGCCCTGAAGGCTTCAAAAGTTGGCACTGTCTGTGACAGCTTGCTGTAAACTGCAGAAAGATAAGATGATTATACAAGTTCAGTTATTTAATGCATGTGGTTGGAAGGTATCTGTTAAATTATGTACTGTAACAGGGTGCATCAAACACAAGTCAGTTTAACAGTGAAACACAGTGACCAGCTATGCCAACCATAGCATTGGTGCTTCAATGACGCTTTGGGAAATACACTGATTTTTCAGCAGCTGGTTAACTTAGTTTAGCACACACCGGAAAGAGGGGCAAACAGCTTACTGCTCAATGTCTCGGACATTATTATCTGATTATGGACCCTATTTTCCCATGTTTTTGTGTCGATGTGACTCATGAAAACAACCTTTTTTTTTTTTTACGTTTTTCCAGTGTTTAGTGAGAGCGCAGCAGCTGGCAACCACAGAACGGGCTTCAGTGTAGTCCTTGGGGGCGTACAGCACCGTCAATGTACAACCACTAAAAGTGTTTTTGCTGTTGCCACTGACAGGCTGAGATTATTATCCTATATGTCTGACAACATTATGGAAAGGATCCATGCAAAGATACCTTTTTGTTAAAGAGTAAGACACTTTCCGTTTAATCAGAAACAGCTGTTACATTGCTCTTGCCACAGAAACACTCATTTTATCTTAATATAAAACACACTGCATTCAAACTGTATGGATTTATATATTTCAATTTAGAACATTTGTTGACACACGCTCACACACCAATGGTGTCAGAGCTGCCATGCAAGGCGCTGGCAACTTAGGATTCAGGGTCTCACCTGAGGACACTGAGACATGTGGACAGGAAGAGCCGGGGATTGAACCACCAGCACAGACATTATTGGACAACCCTCTCCACCTCCTGAGCCACTGCTGCCCTATTATTCAGGCATGTTAGCTACAAACAAAACTAATTAACCCCTTGTTATAATGTATAAAGAAAAATATGATCACATACCACAGTAGCACAGAGTTTCTGCAGGCAACGTGCTGCATCTTTTATTGTATCTATATTTTAACAAAGCACAGCCTAAGCTCTCTGTAATAACACATGATGTATCGTGAGCAATATTTTCGCAGTCCTCCACAGTGTGACTGCCAGGAATGTGATCATAAAAGAAAATGATCATTTCAGGCTCAAAAGTCATAAAAGCAGAGAAACATCAACAGGTGGTGAGACCGGTCTGCCAGACTGACAAAGTGTCAAACAAGAACATTCCTCCTCGTTTATTGTGAGCCGCTCTGAACTCTACAAGCATATGAGGATAGAAAAGAGATCAAGAAATGGGTGGAAAGAGTAAAGGAGCGGAGACACAGACCCCTGACCTGGAACAGACAAGGTGAGCAGGCAATAAAAAGTAAATGAGAATAACTGAAAGGTTGAGCGAAACTCCTTGACCTCTAAAGGAGAAGGCAGGAGAACATAGTGGAGTATGTGGGAGGAGAGCGGGGGGGGGTGTAAAGAAGAGACAGTTCATAAAGTAAAACATGTCACACTGGAAACAAGAAAAACTGAGGAATAGGAGAAAAGAATAGCCAGATGTGACTAATGAGGAAAAAAAGATAAAACTTTAATGTCCCCTGTGGTTAAATTGGGTAATGAAATGAGAGAGCCCGGAAAAGAGGAGGTGAAAAGACTGTGAAGAGAAATTTAAAACATGCAATCACATCTTAATTACAGCGGCCTGCTACAGCCCATGGTTCACTCGTTCAGACAGTATTTCCTCTGTTCCTTTAGCTCCCTCAGCTGCAGTTAGCTGGCCAAAGAAACTGCTTATTGTGGTTCTTCCAGCCTGCAGTCAGACAGGACATTACTCTCCACAGCCTTCCACTGAGTGGATCTGTGTGGGTGGGTGTGTGTGAATGCGTGGGGAGGTGTGCACCATGGAGCTGGACAGGCTCCAAGAAATCACTAAAGCATTATTGCCGCATACATAACGCAGCCTTTCTCCTCTTTATAACATCTGATTTTGGTCCCCCTCCATCTCTTGTTTCCTCTCAGTCTCCACCTCTCTTCCTTCGCGCTGACAGCAGGTTTATCTCCAGCATCTTGCACGACTTGTGAGCGCCGGCACTGAACAGCAACTACTGCGAGGGCTTCGTACTTCACTGTCACGCCAGCATGCAACAAATGCCAAGGCAGCAAGAGCTCTAACAGTTACTCTGTGGTTTTGAGAAATTGCATTAGCCCAGAGAAGCAAAGGGAGCACAGCTATGAGGAGGCAGCACACTGCTGAAATCAACCACATCCTTTGTCAGCGTTGCACCAAAAGGTGGAATAAGGAAAGCAGGTCTACCGATGCAAATAACAAGCTCACATGACTGCGGTGCATGAATGCAAACTGCTCTGGGCTAATGTTTGCTGTTTACCCTGTACTAGTCATTGAATTGCAAGTGCAATGTAGTGCATTTCCACACCTCAACTCTACTAAATATGGTTAACAGGTTTACCAGAGCAAAACTGATTGCTATTGCGTGCATTACCAAATGCACGTCTATACATTTAGCATAGAAAAATGCATCTATCACACTGGTTTTAATTCCATTTCTATGAACATCACAAGAGCTGAAAGGAAGCAGACAAGTGCAGATGGGGTGCAAAAAAAAAAAAAAAAAAAACTGTCGACTTTTAGGGCCCAACAGATTCCATTAAGGTCTGCCAGCATGGGCATATCTGAGACATGTCAGTTTAGAGCAGATGATGGATGAATTGGCCAATTTGAACCCTGTGTGTGTGTTTGTGTGTGTGCATATGACAGTGTGCACATGCGTCTTCCCTCTTTGTCAGCTCAGTTTGGATGTCAACCGAAGCTTCTGAAACGCACAGTTGTGGCCGTCCATATCGTCTATGACTTCCTGTTGCAGAAAATAACAACCAATGATGGGAGAACAGGAAGAAGAAAAGGAAGCAGTGGCAGATTACAAGTCAAGAAAAGACTTAATTTTCATAACTGCCAGCTGCCAAATGCCACAGTGCCTGTAGATAAAGTGAATCAATCAGACGATCCTGTGGTGCGATATCTAGCTGGTCAGATTTTTACAAAACACATTTATTAGTAAATAAAATAATGTAGACTCTGATGAAATATATGATGTAAAAGTTTAGGCAATGCAACACTGCAGCTGTAAGCAACACATTAGACTGAAATCAAGAAGCTTTTACATTTGTCCTCTTAAAACTCTTTTTTTTGTCAAACCAAGTATATTCAAGGTACAACAATAAGACCACGCTGGAAAATATTTAACACTTGATAAACGAGCTGATAATTAATATTTAATATTGCATTGACTGAGTGATTGACTAACTCAGCATTTGAGCACTCAAGCTGCAGACTGCAAATTGTGTATGAAACCTGCATAATAGCAGGTACCAGTCGTACCAGTCCTGTTCTTACAAGTACCTGCTGCACGTAGGCAACTCGCGTTCTGCTGGAACACAACAGAACACAACATCAAATAGGAGTGAATGGCGATTACCTGAGGAACAAATCATTCATCCACTGTCAGCAGCTTCACAGACACTCGGTTTGCACAGACACACATACACACACCACAATTGCAGAAGCCATTCAGGGAGCCTGTGAGTGAGTGAGTGATTGAGTGGTGTGCAGCTCATGAGCTGGTTCATGCTGACTCATGTCTGTGGCACAAGCACTACGATATACTCTTTTAAAAACGATGACGTGAGCTGTGAAGCATGCGAGCAGTCTGAGCCACAATGGCCACTTATGTCAGTGATGAGTTCACGGCGAATGCACACCCTATCCCAGTGCGCACACACACACTCACACTCACACTCTCTCTTACAAACACAAGCCCTGCTGTCCGATGTGTCAACCTTGTAAGAACCTGCACGTCACAGCTGACACAAAGAGAGGCATGCGGCGCCTGATGCTAAGTGGTGCGACGGTGGGTGGGTGGGGTGGGGGGGGTTGGGGGGGGTCGAGGAGGAGAAAGATGAGGGCGGTAACGCTAAAATTAGTTCTCTGAGAGAAAGTAACAGATGACCTCATGCCGGCTGTCATCTCTCCTTGCCACTGAAATCTGGACATCTGGTAAAGGTCTATATCATCTGCTCCCTGTTCCTCCTCTCTTCCTTCACTTTTGTCATGTGTTGGACCTGAAAGTAGCCCATGTGAATGGACTTGGCGCAAAGACTGCAATTGTGCATTGATGCGGGAATCTGGGGGAGGAAATGAAGATAAGAAGATAATATCTTTCAGCTTGGATGATTCAACACAGGAACTGCACTAAGGTTCACGGTCAGTTTACTGTGTAAAAAAGCTATTATTCTGTAATGAACTCTTGATATTATTTCATTGGATGTTTCTTTGATAAAAATGACTCAAAGCATATCTTTTCCTCTCTTCACAATCCGATAAGGAAGCGCATCACTGAACAGACCTGATCTGTGAGTCACTGTACATTGACCTCTTCCTGCAACCACACACACACACACACGCCATTATCACACCACCACCTCCCTGAACAAAGTTCATTTCTGAAGGGAGGGGCTCCATAAAAAAATCACAATGCAGCTGGTATTTTCTAAAGCCAAGACACCTGGGGAAAACCAAATCTCCAGCAGGACCATGCTATTGCCTTATTCTCCTCCTACTCCACTGGTCTTTCCTGTATTATGTGCCACTTATCTGTGCCCCTTGAGGCAGAAAAAGGTTGAATCTCCATGTTAGGTGATGGAGTAGAAGCAACAGCAGCATGCAGGACAAAGCTCCACAGCGCCCATCAATGTATGTGTGACACTGTGTGCACGAGCGGTTGAAAAAACAGAGACAAGAGGGCTATAGGTCTGTGATAGAGCCGTCAGAAGTCATTAGCTGCAGGAGTAAGAGTGATGAAGTGTGTGTGTGTGCATGTGTGTGAGTGTGTCCGTGTGTGTGGTCTGTGTTTACACAAAGAATAACTGCTGACAGAGCAGCTAAGTGAAGCTGACAAAGTGCCTGCGAGCAAATGCATGGATGGGAAGAGGAAAGGGAGGGCAGAGTGAGCGGTGCCCATCTATACCATCTATAGCTTGAGGGAATTTCAGCACACATGAGGAATGATAGGCCTGAACTAATATTTTATATGCACACCTGGTCAACTTTGTCCATGAAGCGGTGTCTTTGATGACACTTCTCAGGTACTGATTTCCTGCCTTCAGACTAAATTTGCCATTCACGGAGCCAAATTTTCTTTTCTTGCTCAACCTGCAATCAAATGCAAAATCTTCTAAATGTGTTCAGACTGTATCTGCCTCTGACAGAAAACGCTGTTTGCTCAAGAATGCCTGAGCTTTACTCAAATTAGCGCTTATCACAAGACGCTGCCTCAAGCTCTCACTCAGCAGCAGAGGAAATGTTTGACTAATATGCTCTATGATAGCTGCGCTACGTAATGAGTTCGAGGGTGGATGTTGCTCAAAATAGGCACAGATTTATTTGACACACTGGATGAATTGCACACTGAGAGGGGCAGTGGGACCGTCTAAGATTTAACAGTGTGTGGCGTGAAGAGCTTGCATCTACACTGGGTTTGTTTTTGTTATATCCTTGCCCCAAAACTAGCAGCAGTGTTCCCATTTCTTATCCTCTTGATGGTTATCATTGACTTTATCTGTCTTTCAGGGATTCTGGCATGCTGCCACTGCGTCAACAAAGTCTTGTCAAGAGTCCTGCAAGTTCTTCCTTCCTGCCTTCCTTCTGTCATTCATTAACTGCTTTCTTCCTTCATCTATTCGATTTTCTCAATTTCACAAATATGTATTGATACTCAAAACAGAGAAGAACAAGCAATATAACAAATAACTGTACACAAGGCCAGGGTACGTACAACAAGAGGTTTGACCTGAGTGAAAAGTGAGCTTGCCTTGAACAGTGATGATGAATATGCTTGTGTACAGAACGAAGTGAACGTACTTGGAACGTCGTGACTTCTCTGATACGTAGTGACTGAGCCAAGTTCTTACTGAAATGCCAGAGGAAGAGTCTGGGTCTCATATGCAAGTTTCAAGTTTCATGTGGGTCATTTGTATCATCAACCTTTGTCATTGTTGAGCAGGAAAAGGGAAAGTGAATGGAAGCAAAGGGCAACTGTTAACCAATGGCTTATCTCAGCGATCCAGTCACCACATTTCCCCGCAAAGGATCAGCCTGAACCATAAGGATAATAGCTTTTTTTTTTTTTTTGGTGTGTGTGTGTGTGTGTGTGTGTGTGTGTGTGTGTGTGTGTGTGTGTGTGTGTGTGTGTGTGTGTGTGTGTGTGTGTGTGTGTGTGTGTGTGTATGTAGCAAGCTTCATGTCAACACTTTTAGCAAATCCTGTATCAAACATCAGCTTCACCTTATAGTAATTAGCACCTCTGATAATCACTAATGTTAGCATCACCTGTTAAACCTCACCACAGTCACATGTCTCAGCCCCTCAAGCCACCAATTATACTTCTGACGTGTCACTCTATACTAGGGATCGACCAATTATCGGCCTGGCCGAAAATATCGGCTGATATTCGACATTTTTTCGATAATCGGCATCGGCCGTTTTTTACACCGATAACTGATAAAATTAATTAATGTATTTTAAAACGCGCTCCTTTGGCTTTGATGCAGCCGTCTCTCCATCTGAAGTCACCACTCTTGCCTGTGTAACAATGTCCCACCCATAGCCCTAACTGATTGGCTACATGGCACAAGTGAGTCAGTGACAGCCAATCGACACTGAAGCCTCTACATGCAGCGCCACAGACGAGGAGAAGCAGACAACTGCTCCGGTTATCCTGCAGAGATAAGGCAACAGAGTCAGTCGAAGTTGCAATAAAAACCCTCTATGATGAAGTTTCAAAAATACTACAACTTTATGATCAATTTCAGTGATAATATGCAAGCCCAGAGTTGACATTTCACTGACCTACTTGTCTAATCACATCAAGCATACAACTTTGCAAGATAAATAGTGTCACGCACTAAAAAAAAAAAAACTAAAAATAAAAAAGAAGACATAACGACATACCGGTAGGTAGACTATATCAAGTATAAGGGAGGAAAACCTGCTGAATTTCGCTGTTTGGCTCTGGAGATGAAACTGTTCACAACTTCAACAAGGTGTATTTCATGATAACCCACCACTACATTATAACTGCCGCAACCGCTTTATAGCTGTGGTCAGACGCACAGTAATAATATAGGCCCTTTGGGTTACCGTTACTTTGTGGGAATAATAAATCTCCTAACGTGTCTCAGCCCATCAGGCGGCCCCTGGTTTATCACTAAACAACACCAGAGGTGATTATAGCCGATAAGTTGAACAGTACTACACGCTAACGTGTCCTTGTTTGTTTACAGTCGCCTCTCCCTCAGCGCTCGTGCTCTCACTACACTATGGTGGAGCAACGTAAAGTCCAAGGATATGAGTCAGGCAGAGAGCACACGTCGAGGAGATTATTCTCAGTGCATTTTATTTTCAATCAATAAATTTACCATCGCGTCTACAACTCACGTGTGTAATGAAGCCTTTACTGTGCCACCGTGCCACCATTATGCTGTTTTATGTAAAAATTTAATCTGGAAAGTAACTACTAAAGCTATCAAATGTAGTGAGACAAAGGCTCCTGCCACTCATTGGTTTGCTCTTAATCATTAAGGGAAAGGGACGGGAATCATTAATCATCACTTTTTGTTTTAAAAATAGGGATGGGAATCGAGAACCGGTTCTTTTTGAGAACCGGCTCCCAGTAGCTCAATTCCTTGGAATCGTTTGCCTGCCTGGTTAACGATTCTGTTTATCGATTCTGCCTGTCTTGCACATGCGCGATAACGTCACACACGCTGCATTGTTTTGGTTTAGAACGTAGCCGATATGGCGTCGAAGCAGAAACGCTCCAAAGTATGGCTACATTTCACACGAAAAGTTTCCATTTCTTCAAAGGGGGGAAATACCTCCAACATGCTAAAACATTTGTCCACACAGCATGCAATTCATTTGCAGGAATGTCACGTGTTTGATACGCTACTTAGCGACGCTTGAATAGTGGCACAACAAACACCAGGGCGTCGTCTGTTATTAGTGCTGAAGGTAATGTTGAACTCTTACATGCCGTGTCTTTTGTGTTAAGGTTAGCGCCATTTCACTGTGTAAAGTGCTTTCGCCATATGAATCATCTCTGTGTCCTTCCATCAAATTTAGATTTTGCGTTTGTGTTATTTTACAAAAACTTAACTTTTTTTTTTCCAGTGTGCACAAAACAAACAAACAGTATACTGTATTCATTCTAATACCAGGTGTGTTACTCTAAATTTTGACACCAAAATTTTCATTTTTGCTGCAAACAAATATCTACATATCGGCTATCGGTTTCGCTTGATTATTAATAAACGGTATCGGCCCTGAAAAATCCATATCGGTCGATCTCTATACTGTCTGTTGTAGCACTCTGCCCATTAACACAACACATAATCAAGCCCCGGGTCTTCAGGGTCCAGTGAAAGAGGCCTGACACTGACTTGAAACTGAAATTAACACTGGTTGCCAAATTCAGAAGCCTCCTTGTAGCTGGAGGCTCTCGGCTCGACAAAAACAGGCTGTACTGTAGAAAGATGCATCAATTCCTTGATTCACTGATCAAAAACAGGGATTACATCTTGTGTCAAACCATTAAGACAGCTCTACTTTATTGAGTCACTTTGAGAGATGAATATAATACAATAAAGTTAGATTGATGTACACTTGTAAGGATAAAAAGTTATTTATAGACTCCATTTCATACTAGTGCAACTGTTAATGTCAATGTTTTTTAAATTTCCAACATTTCCCATCCACCCCAAAGTTTCCTGTTGCAGAGATGATGTTGCAGCCAACAGTATTTCCCCCCGCCCCTCTCACCGCCAGGTGCCATTACTCGTGCAGTCATTTGGAATAGTAGGAAGAAGGACAACAGCACTTGATGTTAAATAAACAGTTTGCATACTGTCTTTCTGCTCTGAACTATAAAACAGCAATGCTTATCTTTCATGTCTGGGTCAATTTGAGTGTCTATGATGGAATGCCTTTGGGAGAGAGCATTTTATAGATAATATGGCCATCCTAACTCAGTTTCAAATAACCGTCATTTTGTATGTGATGCCTATAGAAAGCACCTTGCTAAGCAATGCTCAGCTTAATGAGAAGTCCCTTTTATATTCCTGAAGGAGTGCTCAGTGGAGGTTATCAGCATAATAATCTGACAGGTATTGATTTTTGCTATGATGTTGCACAGCATCATTCTAACAGGGGTTTCCAGGATTAGGATGCATAGCCTATAATGGAACTTTATCCGATGCATAGCTCTGTCAGAAACATCATAATTTTATTATAACAAAGACTTTAACGACTATAAGACCATATAATTCAGCAGCCAGATACGAGCAAAGTGGTGCTGGAGACGGAGGGGCTCCAACCAGAGGAATGTTGAGCTGCTGCATCCACAAGAAGCTTTATCAACAGCATTAAAATGAATCTGATTTATTTCAGCAAAAATCACGAGCTAAGCTGCGATGGAGGGCTCAATCCTTTGGCCACAGTTAAGCTTGTGACACCTCCAACAATGCTTATGGCTTAAATAAAAAGGCACACCACAACAGTGGTAAGTGGATAGAGAGAAAGAAGGAGAAGGAGAAAGGAAGCCCGAAGAAACAGTCAGTGTGTGTGATGCTATACTGCGATCATTCTGATAATTAATGGGACATGCACTTGATTTGCTTAGAGAGCCTCAGGTGAGATCGTGTACAGGCAAGCGTGGCTGTGACAAGAGGGGTGAGATGATTGAATTTCGGCAGCCACGAGCTTGGCAAAGCCGGAAATCTTGTTTGAGTGTCAGAAGATGTGAAGCAAAAAAGCGAAAACACTGAAAACTGAGTATGTAACGCCTCAATTTCCCCTGAACTAGCTTTCCCTCTATTTTCCCCGCAATTTCTGCCAGTACTCTCTTTTCTCTGCGCTAAATAAGCTGCAATGAAACAACAATTACATGCAAGTCCCATGTGTTTGTCATTCACAGCAGCAGCACCTTGACTAACTGAAGAGGACACATCAGCCAAAAGAAGCCACACGTGGCTAAACGGTGGTTCACATGATATGAAAGTGAAATTAAAAAACTAAAAGTAGCCAATAAGCTCTCCTGTATTTCCACTTTTTCTTTCTTCTAAATTGTCTTCTCTCATCAGGAGATCATCAGTGCCTGACATCCTCACAAAATGTCTGACTGCCTTAAAGAAAGAAGAGCGTTAGAGCCAAAGGAACAAGCCAGTGGGGCTGTGATTTTTCACAGACCAGCGGCCCCAGAAAATAAAATTATGAAGGTTATTATTAGGTGACGGCTCCAAAGCACATATGCCAAAAAAATCGGCAGTGGGTAGGCAGAAAAAAAAGAAACTAAATGGATGAGGACACTATAGAAAAAGAAAGCGATGGCTTATTATTTGACTGGTAACTGACGCATGACTAAAACCACACAGTGGCAAACAAAGAAAGCCATTAAATCTGAATAAAGAGAGATCTACTTGCAAAAACCTTTTATGACAGTTTGCCCAAATTCCAGATCATCGCACACTTGAACCCAAACTTCCAGCGTACATTAGAGCAGGAGGGTTTAAAGATATAACTTCACCTACGCTGTTTCCTCACGACAGCAGGAGCATCAAAAGCTGAAGCAAAAAGCGGAGCGTGGATGATTTCCAAGGCCTAAAACTTGGAATGTTTTGGTTGGCTTGAAAAGACGCTGATCCAAACTCATAACGACGGAGGAGGTAGAAAAACAGATCTCTGTTATCCCTCTTGTATATGTAGAGAGGCGCTCCTCCTCACCCACAGAGATTTAAAGCGGATGGATGCTACAACAGCGTTATCTCAGAGGTAATCAAGTTCCAGCTGGACAGACCGTGTCCAACAGAGACAGTCGCTGAACTCAGGAGGCCATTGTGTGCGCGGACTGAGAAGATGAAGCTGCTTTTTGACTCTGAGAGAACCAGAGCGTTGCACAGAGCAGTGACTTAAAGCAAAGAATAAGTCTGTAGATAATAAAGTCAGCATTCTCACATGATCACTAATACAACGCTGTCTATATACTATACATATGTAGGTATACTGGTTACCACGATCGCCATCTTAGCCTAGCGGGTTAGCATGCCAACATTTAGCAATTTGCCCTCAACATGAAGTACATTTGAAACTGATGGGGATGCTGGATTAGATTTGCAGGTGCGTGGTCCTAATCCAAAGTCCTGGAGAGGTTATGACCTCCACAATGTTTCACTGTCACATAAACAGCAGGATCAGCTCAAGGATTACCCGTCAGATTCAGCCATCTAAGCTGTGAGTGGACTGTTATTAAAATGTTCTCTCAGTAAATGCCTTTAAGAGCTCCACTTTATAAAACAATTAAACGGAGCAAAAACACTCTATAAGAGACAAACTACTTCTGAAATCAGACAAATCATTACGCAAACAAAGCATGTATTTTGACTGGGCTGGCCGCACTGCACTGATGTTGATTCAATAGCTTTCTTGCCAAAGTGGCACTTCCACTAAAAGTCACCGCCTTTCGTCAGCAGCAAATGAGACAGATAAAGAGCGTAGGTGTGTAATGTCATAGTCAGAGTGTTTTAAGGTGTCAGATTGAGTGGTGTGTAAAACAAGAGAGGATTTAATGAGCTCGCTTTGATTACAAGTGTCATCTCGGGCGACATCCTCAGTTTCAGAATGTACTGGACTGTGATATTATTACAATCCCCTGCTGAATCACCTGTTTAAGTAACACAAAGGAGAAAGAAAGAAAGAAAGCACTATACTGCAAGAGACTTATAAGATGAGGAAAGCATTCAGGGTACATTTCGGCTGACGCGAAGGGCAACAATTACGCTGGTCTCTGTTGCCCTACCAGCCTCCAGATGTGTCCTCCTGACAAGTCGTTCCTCTCCAACACCAGCTTTGTTCAGGTCACTACAACGTACTCCATCAACTTTAATCCTCAACAGTGGGGATTAAACACAGGGATTATACTGTCATACATACAGTAAACAACAGATTTGGCAAGAAGCTAAACTAACAGTTTAGCTAAAAGACACACACGGCTGTCCACTTTGTGCAGGAACACACACATGAACACACACACATCATTCAGGCATTTTCTAACCAGAGTTATGACAGGAACACCTCTCATGGCCAAATAAACAGCTTTAACACCCGTTTCCCTTCATGCAGCATATCCACTGTGACTCATTCTAAAAGGCCAGCGATCAAATGCTGACTCACAGTGTGGACGACAGCAAGAGTCTATAAACACAAGCAAGCGCTCAGTGCTTCAGGGTCGTCCACTGGGCGCCTGATGTGAAACAGTGACCCAACCACACCAAAAGTCACGTAAGAAACAGTGAAAGTGACCCAATAAACCCTGCCGTGGAGTCACTGCCAAAATAAATACTTTCTTTGACATTACACGTTTGTGGTCGACCGACGTGGGTTCTTTAAAGGCCAATGTTAAGAGAGCAGAGCGGCCGATGATCAATACATATTTCCTATATCACGTTTTTCTTTTGCATCTGATATAATTCTGTAATTTAACAGTAATAACATTTGTTTGACACTAATGTTATTGCCGTTATTGTCTCTGTTTGCTTAAGCAGATCTGCACTCAGTCTGCAGTGCAGTTTTGAAAAAGATTTTTTTAATGAAGAATTAAGTTTTAGTGCAATTAACATCGGCTGTCAACAGCAGCTAAGCAGCTACAAAAACTGTTGCCTCTGACGTGTCCGCAGACGTTTTTTGTTTAATGGGCCCTGCGAGCGCAGGCGTCGTCTGATGCTGATTATCTCAAGCTGACAGATAAGGGCTATAATATGTATATTCATGGCTGAATAGTCACTCAACAGTCGCCTGCATGGCATGACTAATAAACTGCAAGAAATGTAAACGTTTGAATGCTGATGTCAGTATGAAACACATAATTTCATGTCTTTTACGTCAAGTTCACTGAGAACTACTCCATGTCTCAAAGACATGGAGACGAGATGAGACACCAGACGTCCAGATTTGACTTGTTTGGTTTTTGTCTGATATTGCACATAAAGAAAGAAACAACAGCAGCTGAATAAAAGCAATGTTGTTTTTTTTTCTTTGTGTGGCCAGATGACCCGAGTCTTTGTGCTTTCATAAAAATCCAGGAATTTCAATGAACACATAAAAATCAAAAGAGGTTTTAAGTTTCATTTGTTGGATTTGTTGAACCCGTCCTGTTCATTGAAATACCAGGACGGAACATGGAGAGAGCACGATTATTCTCCCCATTTATCTCTAAAACCCTTTCTTTCACTAAAGCCAGAGTAGCATTAGAGATGAGCTGCATGTTGATACTGTTTCAACAGTCAGATCAGTTTTTCCCCAAACACACAGCACATTTCTGCTTTCTGCTCTCTTTTTTTTCTTTTTGAGGATTGCAATATTATATTCTCTTAAAGCCATTTAGGTCTCATCTTGTCTTTGTGCACATGGATTATAAAGCACTTTGCAATCTGTGGCGGGATTAACAAATCATTTAAATCATCAAGTAGAAGAACAAAAGGACTTTTAGGTGTGGCAGGATTAACTATTTTTACACAGCAAAAGGGAACTGGATGTCCATTGAGTTCTTCTGTTTGTGGTGTTTTATAAAGCCACTAGAACTATAAAACCAAACTGAAGCGGTACAAGTATGACACGTTGTCATGTGTTGATTCATTTAATTATAAGTGTATCAGCCACATATTATAATCAGTTTGGGGAGATTCCTCCTCCTCAGATCAAAGGCAAAGATGTCCTTGGATTGAATCCTGATGGGAGGGAAATCCCTCATTACCACATTCGGTCTCGTGATTGAGGTCATAGTTGTTCAGATCATGTACTTGCATGTTAATCATTTACTGTATTATTCTGCACTATTTAAGATGTGTGCAGCTTTCAGAACCAATGCTCAAACTGTCTCAGTCCACTGCCCTAAAAATGAGTCAGAGGTGTAAAAAATGTTGGCACCTCCTCCCCACAATAACGTGTTTAACCAATGGACAGTCAATATTGTGACAGATCCAATCAATGAAGCCACGTAATGATACTAACATTAAACAGGATCTTAAAGGAAAGTTTAGGTGGACCTGAACCAAAGCAACAGCAAGAGAGCGACTTTAATCATGGGGTTGCTCCCTTTCCAGAAGGAGAGTAAATTGCAAAATTCAGAGTGAAATGTGAACACAAGGAATATTCATTACACAAGACTCGAATTTATTCAGGACCCTCTAAAAATATATATAAATGTACAGAATTGTGTCTTCCTATTTCTTCTTCCTCACACACTCACAACCATTTAGAGTCTGAATTAGATTGGCAGTTTATCAATGCTCCTGACAATACTTGCAATTATCTCTCACCGCAAAAATTGAAAACCTGATCAATCGCAGTGCTTCAGGTAACAATCTGGTTTCTCCATTTCAGCCTGGGACGTTCAGCTTGGCGTGCTTTCCATCTTGAGTAAGTTAACAACACGCTCACATTGGGCAAGTGCCAACTCTGCAAAAATCCAGATTTTCATGTCGTCACACAGAGCGGTTCACTTAAAGTAACAGACCAGCTGGATTTGAGGGCACAGCAGAGGCGTTTGGATCATGACGCCTTTTCTGCAGACAAGAGACAACTTCAATTACTGTATATTAATCAGGGGACACTGAGCACAGATGTCCCTTTTCTTCCGCATACTGACGACAAAAAGGTCAATACAGACAATGGACAAGGCAAATAATGAGACCGAGTTCACTGACAACCAAGAGAGGCACGGAGAAAATCAATATTCAGAGTTTCACCCCGCAACCAGGGTAGCAGCCCTTTCCGGAAATAAGGATAGGTGTGTGTGTGTGTGTGTGTGTGTGTGTGTGTGTGTGTGTGTGTGTGTGTGTGTGTGTGTGTGTGTGTGTGTGTGTGTGTGTGTGTGTGTGTATTCTCTGTTGTGACTGATATTGGATCACATCCAAAAGATTAAATGCCAAGTCGTAAACAATGAGCTCTTAGGTTGTGAAACCGCACAGAAAGTACCATAAATTTTGTCTTTCTTCTGTTTATTAGAGCTCTGTGAGCTGATTTAAATGGCGGTTACCACAAGGTAGATTTGGCATGACCAGAGATATTACTTTTAAATGTAGTACTTGGGCGTACGTTGTTTCATTGAGACAGGAATACCCAGCGAGTCTCGACAATTGCTGGAAGGCATCCAAATTCTGCACGGACAAAGGCCTCTTCTGGAGCAAATGTTTTATTGCCACACTGCACAATGCGTTTCAATTGTACTCAATCAAAAAAAAAAAACAACCTCTCCTTACATTCTCGACATTTTCACTGTTGAAAACAGCTCAGTCGTCCTGAAAGGGACTTTTGTGTAGTTAAGGTCAAAAACATGTCACCAGTTCACCGACCTGGGTAATCATCCTAAAGTGTGAGTCCCACATCTGCCGCTGCGACTCTGGCCGTTCCATTTCCTCTGTCTTTTGTTCTTTATACAAACCCTCCCTGAGCTCCTCCATTAGATAATGCCATTATCACAACAAAACTCAGGGCAATTAAATGCAGATTACGCTGTAATTCAGACCCTGGTGCATTAGTCTGTGCTCCATCACGGAGCTATCTAATACACCTCTAATGCATTCAGACAGTAATATCCCTCTCTAATCCTTGGAAATGTTTGGTGCTGCACCTCCCCATGGATTAACCAAACCCTCTCAGTTTTAAAAGCATTCTGATCCGTACACAAAGTGGCATGCACCTCCGGAAGGTACACCTACTATACTGAGTTGAATCCATGTCTCTTAGAAAAGCTGCATTTTTACCAGTGTGCAATATTTCCTGAGTGAAAGTCTGCAGGAGGTAGATTCCCATCAGCCCATGGCCTTTTACCTGCCAGAAACTCCTTGTCTTGGTCACACAGAACACATTTGACCGCAGACAGAGACATGACGGGGAGCTCAAACCCACCATGAAGGGGAAGTAGAAGTGAGTTTTAGAGGCCGGGGACGCAGCAGAGATTTCCAATTAACAGTCTTTCAGTCAAATTTTCTTTTTTTTTTCATGCTATCACAGTTGTGTGGGGGGACTTCCCTGAGAAGGCAGCATATTTGCTTGACTGCACATAACCTGTCCTTGTCCATGCTTCATTCATCTGACTCTATGTGTAATTGGAAAGATGCTACATTTCTTGTCCTTCCTTTAAAGACATTAATACTTCACAAAAGCTATTTAAGTATAATGAAGACAGCTAGTTTGATTCCCATGGTGAGCAGTATCTTTCGCCCTTAATGTTCCACTTAGTGTTTAATACGTAAGCGTTCATCAAAAGATGCGTGGGCTTATGATTTGAAAAGGTCGCGTGGATACTTTTCCGCAGAGATTATACAACGTTCGAGCTTCAGCAACTCACTATGACTGACAAAGCGCTTACACAATAGTTCAATTGTATGAGAAGAAACATTGTAATGAGTATTATTATCACTTATTATAGCTTTTGTAAGATTTGCAAAGTGCTATGCGTCATTGTCTGATTGGGATGACAGATGTTGTCTGAAGCTTTCTGTTGCTGTATTTTGTAGTTCTGTTCTGTGAAGCACGTAATGCTAATGAGTAGCCTTCTATATTTTGCTGGATGTTGTCACAGATGGGTTCAAAATGAAATTAAAGCTTTATGGTTTTTGTTTTACACCATCTTCAGTACAAAGACTCTGATAGAGAAACTGTTCACTGCTCCAAACCTCACAAAGGACAACCATCACAACCACAATGATGATGAAGAGCCAGAGAAATTCAATTGCTCATTCAGCCGGAAGCATTAACAAGATCTCCCCGCTTATGTTGCCTCTGAGTCACAAAGCTATACGCATGATCTGTGTAAACAGAATGACAGAGAAACCTACAGACGGGGAAAGTCTTCCAGTTGTAAACAGAAGGCTTACCAGTCATTAGCTGAAGGAGGAAACAGAGATGCCGTGCTTTCCATCCAGCAGCACTCTGTCCTTGAGCTGTAGCACTAGAATGAGGTAACCTGGGCCACATCAGCACCAAGACACAACATGACTGATGCATTGCAAGAAACGATAACAGCTGTTTTATTTTATTTGTACTGAACTATTGATTTGATTACACTGGTTGATTTTTTCATCCAATAAAGCTGCAATTTAATATCTTCAGTCCGTCTCAGCTGACTCACCCTCATGGTGTCTTTCAGGATTTTCTGCAGATCACCCAGCATGATTGGTAACTGTGGTCTGGTTTGTTGTGGGGCTACAAGGTATCAGCCTGGGAAGGTCTGGCATGTTTGCCATCAAACCACCTCAACTTCAGTGGGCATTAAAAAACTCCAGGGAGGAGGTGAGAGGAAGAGCGAAAGAAAAAAAAAAGCACAAAGAGAGAAACAGATCCTTCCTCTTCAGGCAAATATTTACTTTCTGAGCTAAAAATACAGATTTCATTGGACGTCTGTCAGTCGCTGTGTGGCTCAAATGCAAAATTTGGGGGTTGAAAGAGAAACCTTAAGTGTCTAAAGTCTTTTAAGTCCAGATGAGAGGGCCATCACTCTGCTGGACTACAGCCTCAGTGAAGCTCACTGCTGTTTTCATGAAGAATTCCATTTCATTGCATCCATGGCACCGAGTGAGTACGACATTCCTTGTAGTTAAAATCTCCAGTGGTAGATCACTTTTAATGTGCATTGCTACATTTTTAAGGGGCCTGGCTTCTTTGCTGTATGGCGACTGCCATCACTTTGATTGTATCTGCCTATAAAGACCTGTGATATTGGTTTCTACATACAAGAGACTGTTGGCTTCAGTTCCAAACTTCTATCATGCATCAGAACACTACAGGATTAACCCTGTGTGTCTCCTTCACAAATGCAGAAAATACAATTCAAGTTCATTGATTCATATGGGTGCATTCGAGCCAGAAGAAAGAAAAATAGAAAACACGGGATGAGTCATCGACAAGAAATCACATAGAAGCCATAAGGAAAAGCAATATAATACAACGACAATAATACCAGGCCATATGCTCTGGATATGGATTAAGATGACAGCCACGGAGAACCACTTTCAGAGAGCAGATGTTGACATACAGGCCTAAGTGACACTTTTAAAACTGATCTGTGTGTGGATGAGTTCATGTGTGTTGGTAAGTCTCTTGCATTTGTTTGTGTAAACTGGAGCAAACTAAGACAGCAGAATGGACAACATGTGCGCATTTGGTCACACAGGCTTAGTGACTCACATGTGGCTGTAACTACTGGTGATGATCGAGACGATAAAGCCCAATGAAAGTTATCATCATCAGGATTATTCGGTACTCTGTAATCCATGAGTGACTTGGGTGCAACTGATGGCAGTGATCTGCCACTTTTGCTGTGACATAATGTAGCAGGTGGGGGTTGGTACAACAGAAAAGCCTGTAGGCTGTTAAATCAAGACAAGTGACTGCTGTAAAGGGGTAGTCACTTGGGTGTACAGCTACAACATCTATTCCCACTTTCATCTCATCAATTTCTCATTTACAAATTCCCCAAGAAGAAATCTGTGCTGTAACTGGCTGATTTTATCTGCTTCTTCCCCATCCACTGCACCAAGTCATTACTGCAAATGACTTGAGACACTTGACTGCACCGGTTCTTCTACCAACTCGGTCAAACAACTATAACACACAAAAGGCAAGAATGGACACCAGAGACACATCAACTGGTTTCCAGACTGTGTTGTGGGTGAAAAAACCAATGCAAGTCTATGTCTGTGCACACTCTCACTCCTCATACATGCCAGCTTGTTCTTATACAAACAACTGAGCCCACCCTTGAAGTAAAAACACAGGAAACTGTTGACTGTTTATGTGATATTACCAACTCAGCCTGACCTAAAAGGCAAGAGAAGAAAGAGGGTATCCCCCATCAAGCCTGCCTTTTGAAGCTGGTGTCATGAGCTCTATCGATTCAAGGTAAATTTGACCAAAGCTGCAGCTGTAGATCCGCGAGGAGTGATGAGAAAAGCCTAAGAGCGCCCGCTCCTGACATGCTGACCTCTGGGGATCTCTGAAGGTCGCCAGCCACCGCTAAAACTGAGGGTTTTACCTAACTTCAGAGGACAACGTGAGGTCTGTGTTAAAATGGCATGACAGACAACCCAGCCTATGGACAACACCGGCACAGAGAACGTACTTTGCACGCAGACAGATGTGGAATTTGTTGATTATACAGCATCGATTCGGAAGCGAAGGGAAGGATTGTTCCCTGCTGCTCGCATCCAGTCAAAAAGTTAATCCCAGTAAGCGGGCACATTTCCTTCCACACAGAACGACAGGTGGTTCCATTCACACACAAAAAAAGAGAGACTGAATGAGTGTTTCATTCAAGTAAAAGCTACCATTAACCTCCCATTAAGCACCTATGATACAATTCTGCCCCTAAAACATTATCATCCACCATCTGAAAGTAGATTTAACACTGAAACCACAGACCTGGCTTTAATCATCTAAATGGATGATTTTAGAAACCATTACAGCTGCTGCAGAGGTTATTTTAATGGGTCAAACTAACCTAACTACCACAAATCTACGCACTCTGAAAGGACACTGTGTATCCGCAGGGATAATGTGCGCTCACACAAGCTTCATATCAGTTACACTCGTGATTGCGAGTTACCATTCCCGTTGTTTCCATTTGCCCTCGGCGCGTTTCATCTCCTGCAAATTCAGTTATGTTCCCGCACTTCCCCGAATGTCTGTCAACAACACCCGAACAACTCGACAAGAATGTTGCATCCATGTGTGACCGCAGAGAGAGCAATGCACTGTAGTGAAAGCAACGGCAGCAGCAAGAAGGCCAGACTTTCGAGTGGTGGAAAACAGCCAGTCATACATCTGACTGGAAATGCAAAATACTGTGTGGCTGTGTCTTATTATGTTGCACAGCGCACAAGCTGCCGAAACAGTATCTCAGCCTCCTCTACGATGGATTGGTGTGATTGCAAAACACTGTTGTAAAATAGTGAATCAAGACATAAACCCATGCTGTATCAGTGCTGGGACACGCTCAGGTCTTACTGATAATAAACAGTGTCACTTCTTTTATGGTTGTCTCTTAAGACCATGATAAATACACCCGTCCTGACAAATCTCTGTTCAAGCCCTGTAAAACTAGCTCACCACAATAAATACAGCCATTCTTGACAAGATAAAAGGGGGAAACACGATGTGCTGAGGCTCTGAGACTTTGGCTCGCCGTGCTGCATCTGCACGCTCTCAACCAGAGTCCATTATGACCGAGCTGCCAAACACTTCCTCCTGCACGAGCTCTAGCTAACACAGAGCAGACGCCACAACACGGAGCTGCTGGCAGGGCCTTCTCCTCCACCCGCCACTGCATTGGGTACACTGTCCACACAAATTTCTTGAACATACATCAATACATGCACACACACACCAACACATAATCACACATAAAATACTTTTTGTTCCTGGTTTTCAAGGCTAGGCATGAGAAAGCAGGGCTGGCCCAGGATTTTCAGATTTAACTGCTGCTTCAAATGAATGTTGTAGCAATGTTGATGCTGTAGTAAGAAAAGGCAGAAGCCAGAATGGCGTTTTTTTAGATAAGCGACAGATTGCTGTTGTATTCGGGTTCATGTAAAATGTCACAGTCGTCCAACAGAAGCAAAAAAAAATTAATACTAATGTGTGGCATCATTCCAAGAGCAACTGTTTGTGCTAACTCTACTCATGTTTCAATCATCGGTTTTATTCTTTCCTCATTTAAAAAGACTGAAAGTCACGGTATTACTGACAATGGCTGTCATGCCTATTTTGCATTGTTTCCCCTTGAATTTTTCCTGAATGTACACAGATCAAGCACTACCATCTCAACACTTGCTAACAGCCTACCGTTCAAATGTTTGTTGCTAACTGCTAACTGTTGCTAAAGACCGCAACAGTTACCATGAAACTTGATCGTGTACAAAATGGCATAAAGGCAAGGCTTTACAATTGCTGTCATCTCCTTACTGACAATGAAAAACAAGAAGCCTGCACTGAAGTTCGATATTTCCCTACAGAATCCAGCACTTGTCAAAGACACATTACGCATCCAGAAAAAGAATAAAAATTGCAAGCACAAAACAATCAGGATTGAATTTAGTGTTTAACATTATAGACGTGGCATGTTGGCTTTAAAATCACAGTCATTCAATCAATGGACATTCCTTTACAGTTTGAGTCATTTGTCAGGAGAGCAGTAAGGTTAAATCCAGTATTTGAGCCAACATACAAGATCACAAATCCAGGAGCTCAGTGTTGTTTGTGCAAAGCCTTGTACTGCAATGTCTCTGTGCAGCTTCGTTGCAGCGGCGGCGTCAGACTGGTAGAGAGAGAAAAATCTGACCATTCAAATTCCATGTGACATCAGCATGACAGCAGGAGCATGGACGTCATCCCACCTGGGACTGTTCAGTCAGTCCTCTTCCTGCACACAAATCCCCTTATCAAACTGTGAAACAGATTTGGGCTACATCATGACAGCATGCAATCAGGAACTGAACAGGGCTCTATTATCTCACGACATGCAGGTGTCAGAGGATGTATTTCCCTCCACACAGGGGCCGTCCTGTGCCAAGAGACAAGCAGATTCTCATCAAAGTGTCGTCCGTGTCTCCATGGAAGCCCGGAAGGTAATCTAATACAGACTCTGAAGCAAGGAGAGAAGAACTGCAGCAAGGGAGCAACAAAGCTCACAGCAGCATTTCAAATATCGACATGTTTGACTTAACATCAGGGCTCAGTCACATTCATTTAAAAGCAATATTTCTGATGAATGCTCATTCTGTAAGCACTGGAATTTACATATTCCTACACAGTCCCTCTACGGTGAGAAATATGACTAACAGCAGCGTTTTTCTGTGCAAACATCACTTTATACAGCGGCAAACACATTACAGCTATGAGGCACATTTTGAACACAGCACGGCATTTCCCCCAAATGCATGGTGGGAATTCAGGTGATAAATAATGCAGGCCGCCATGAAGGATTAGTCCAATCTTAATGCAGCTGGTCTGAATTGATTGGCAAGAAACAGGAAGAGAGACAAGAGGCTTTCAGGGAAATCCAACGCAGCCATCCCATTTACTTTGGCGATGCCTCCTCTGGTTGGAAACAAGCTGCTAGCCAGCACCTCCGATTCCCCTTCCACACTGATCATTAAGGCTTCATTCAGCCGTGGCTTAAAGACAAAGACATACTGCATGTCAGGAGTGACATTTATTTGCAACTTATTAGCTTTTCTGAGATATTTTGAATCACATTTTGATATTGAATTTGTTCCGTTTTGTCAAAACAGGCCTGATCAGGAAATATTTTTGTCAAAGGCAACATGAACTGCCTGTCAACAACAATTATACACTTTTGCAGAACATGCCTTACAGCACTTTTATCTACAGTGAAGGAATACACACGTCTGCTCATCAAAACACATAATCCTCTGGGAGGATCACAGGGTGATGCTAACAGCAAGCATTCGAAATCAGCAGCACTGCCAATTTCCATCACCGAGCATAACCAAGACTGGAACAACACAGACATCCCGAACACAAGAAACTGAAATGATCATAGTTTTTTCTTGTCAATGGCTCGATATGATGGGCTCAGCAATATTTATGTGACAAACACAGCAGATCTACATCCTTTACACAACCATAGGGAAATGCCACCCAGAGAAAACTCAAACCAATTGAGGGATCTTCTATATATATTTAGAACAAGTTGGGCATGAGTGTTTATATGTGTTGATGTTATAGCTTCTTCTATAGCAGTACACCAAAGACGTGCAGAATCAAGGCACAGTGAAGCTGTTCAGGACGCCTGAAGTGGTCTAACAGCTTTTCAATATAAACACACAATATGCTGGTTTTCAATTTTCTACCCATCTGTGTCTTTTGAAAGCTATATAACTAAAAATGCTTTTTTCTTTTCATTCATTGTCCAGAGTCTTTCTTCAGACCACCTCAGCCTCACATATTAGTGACGAGCCAATGTCTGCTGCTGTTGTCTGTCCAGCAGGTCACTGATGTCTCCACCTGAAGACTGAATGAAGGGTGACCAGCCACTCAAAAATGAGCAGCGCCTAGTTTGCAAGGTTTCTGAGAGCTACTGTGACTTTAACTGTTTCTTTTTATTTGGGAGCCTCTGGCTGGCTCCAGCCACTGAACTCCAAGATTATTGTAATTAGGATGCGTTGATATCACTGCCATTAATGTTGGTTTCACAGTGCTGTTGACTGCTGGACTGAAAGTAATAGCGAGGAGTTGTTTCAACAGGAATCTGCTGACCAGTAGTTAAAGCCTACTGGTGAACAGCAAGCTTTAACTACTGTTACACCACTAGGTGACCCTTTTACAGCTGGGGAGGCTTTAGGACTAAGAGGTTTTACTGCTGGGGATTTTCTGGAGCAGCATTCGTTATTATAGCCTCTGTCAGACGTGCTGCATCTCTTCAGGCGCCAGGGAGTATTATAGAGGATGGTTGCGATCACCATCAGTGATTTAAAGGTATCAATCACAGTAGCAATGACCACAGCTTCAACAAGCTTCTCTCAATGTGGGTGACATCAGAAGACAGAGCAAGTGTCCTCCTATAGAAGCCTACAGAAGCAACTCCATGCACAGTAGTGTGTCTCTTCAGGGGGCCAAACTCCAAATATAGCCTATTTTGAACTCTGCCCCCTTCCTCTCCATCTCAAACACGCGCACACACACGCCCGCACACACACACACACACACACACACACACACGATCATGATGACTCCTCTCTGTTCTGCTTGTATCTTGATGTCCATCTAACTCTGGGACAAAGCCGTATGAAGGGCCAATGCAAACTATGTGAGAAGGAGGAATTGGATATGTGTGTGTGTGTGTGTGTGTGTGTGTGTGTGTGTGTGTGTGTGTGTGTGTGTGTGTGTGTGTGTGTGTGTGTGTGTGTGTGTGTGTGGAAAGAAAGTGGCCATATGGGAGCCAATCCGTAGGCAGCCACCCAGGGCTGAGGGCGCTGTAGAGGGGAGTGGTCTGGCTGTGAGCCCTAGAAATGACAGAGAGCAAACAGAGAAACGAGCTAACAACAAAGATGATGATACTTCTGCGGGATCAGTGCCTCAAAGTTTTATCACTGGGGGGGTTTAAACCCACTTTTCGCTGGTATTACACCCTTAAATGAATGTAATTGTCCTCCATTTGATAGAAGAAGCTAAGGACGCTACTCCTGACCAATATTCCACTTATGTACACAGCTTTGTGTTCTGGTAACGTACTATCGTTTCCAGCCTGATGAAAGCAGCTGCCTCACTATTATACTGCTGTTTTTAAGCAATTTCACCATAAAAGCGTAACTAACTAGGGGACACACCAGCGTGGTGTATTTCAGGCCATCTGGGGTTGAAATTGTAATAAACTCTCATGTCTCTCATGAAAAAATTGAGTTTATTAAAGTCTGTGTAACCCTCCGGAGAAACCCCTGAAAGCATGAACCAGTGCATCACGCAAACATGCGCAGGGAAGCACGAGCTGTTTGAGCAAAATGAAAAAGGAAAGACAAAACAGCAACCAATGACAGCAGAAAGCATGCGGCAGCCAGCTTGGATGCGTCCGTGGATAGTCAGCGTTTACCTTTCCATTGACCATCAACAGAGACATTATTGGGATGACGCTGTGGCGGATGTGACAAGGATATTTTGAGTACTGTGCAAACACTGAGGAGCACGGGGTAAACAAAGCTATTCAGCTAATATCTGCTGTTATGTTTTGATTCTCATGGCGGACTCACCATCATAACAAATATCGCATTGCATTTAGCTAGCAGGGCAAAACAGGGGACAGACATTCATCACTCATGAGCTGGGCACACCCTCACATGTATGGACGGATATCAAGTAGTCTGCTCTCTTGGGAGGCAGAACAACAAAACTCATTATCTTTTCCTCATGTATGTCAGGGATCACTGGGAAGCCTTGGGTGAAATTCAGCTGTCTATAGTCTGCCAGTAAATGTCCAGTCCTCTACACACGACTGAGCAACCACAAATACATGGACTGCATCGACACTCCAGATGATCTGCGTGTGGAGCGGAAATGGAGACTTCCACACGGCGCTGAAATAGCCTTTCTCCCGGAAGAACAAGAAGAACCACATTTTGTGGAGTCGACTAGTTTTGATTTCATCGCTCCTTTTATCGCTGCTTTCTGCTCTTTGTTCAAATAAGTCCCCAGACAGGTTTAAATTCTAGTCGCTACAAAGCAGCAAAGCAGGACTATTTTCATTCACTGCCACTTAACCAAGAAGCCAGATGGAACATCAATTTGCAAGACAAAGTTTTGGGGTGTAAGCAGCAACCTGTCAAACGAGACAAGAGTGAGCAGAGTTAGATGGCCTCATAACACCTATGTCCTGTTAGAAAAGTCACTTTGTGGCAGACCTCCTGGAACTGGAGTGAGGGCAGATAATTACACTAACGTTTCTCCAGTAAGAGCACTTGACCCCTAAACACTTAAGGAGGGTCTGCTCGGTGGCCCGACTGAGGACCGTGGCTCGCTATGAATATGTTTCGCTGACTTAATGCGAAACAGGTCACAGAACAGGATTACCTTGCCAGCTTAACCCTTGGTAAATGAAAGCTTCAGGAGACGAAAAACCAAATGAGAAACCCTATCCCTTCACTCACACTGTGAACTTAACAAGATCCGAGTGGTAACCCTGCTGAGGAGCATTGGTACAAATTGCCCGGCTGTATTACAATGTCAACTGAATGGTGATTTGAGATACCCTGCTGCACAGCGGCAGCCGGCCAGAGCCTTGAAATAAGACTCCACAGGAGAAGCAGGCAGTTGACAACAGACAGACAGATTGCTCCCAGCGCAGATACCATCTAGAAAGGTGGTTAGCGATAGGCTTGTTTGTTTCCACAACATTAACTCTGTTCAACATTAACTTTTGCTCTAATATTTCATTGCTTTTTCTTCTCACCTGCAGCCAGATGAGTTCATATCGTCCACAGCATCATTACTGTATACTACTATCCTAAACTTAAATGATTAATCAATAATCGAACGGTTGGTTAGCGTTACCATCGACTTATCATTGGTGGCAATTTATTCTGAGGAGCCCGATCACACTTCAGGCTCACAGCATTATTAACTTCACATGTGATGTAATGCTGTGCAGCCCACCCTATTCTTAGAAAAGGGACATTTGCAGGGCTGAACATTAAATGTCACTCTTGTTACAGAAATGTCACTCAACTTCAAGTAGTCACAGAGAGGCTTGCCGGCTCCGCTGGAGGACCTGACCCTCATTTTATGGAAGGAGAAGATTAATAATTGATGGCTAAATAGATACTACAAATTAGGGACCTTTCTCTTCCTGAATGGCAGCAGTGTAACAAGTCACCTTCATCTTGATATGGCACACATCATTCATTCAACACATCCTGGCACAGATTAACACTGGAATGAGGGAGTGGTCAGTTTGAAGCAGTGCAGCCAATCCGGTCTGATCTCTGGATGTTCACGGTGCTTGACGCACTCCCCAGAGTGCCGTTTGTGTACAAGGCCTCTTTTTGTCCTTCTAATCATTCAATTTATCATCTCCAGCATCAAAACAGTAACAATGAGGCAGGGTGACAATGACAACTTGCTGTGAAAGCAGAGGAGGGGGCTGGCGGAAAGGCTGACGATAACGCCAGGTTATGCAAAAACATGTTAGGCTGTCAACGCTCCCGACACCTTGGACTGACTCACTTCTGAGCCTGGTTTCACCCAAGTAGGAGAAAACACTCAAAGCCTGAGAACACATAGACGAGTGGGTGTCGGGTCGTCGGCGGTTGCACGTCCACTGGTGAAAGACAAGTTCGCATGTAGACACGGGCCAATACGCATGTTCCCATATGAGGACATTTCCCAGACACACACGACATTAAGAACCATGTAACCATCTAAATGTATTGGTATGGTGAGTAATGACTCAGTGAAGACCTCTGCACGTCTCTGACACTCTCAGGAGAAGAGCTTCTGAATCACGGACATCAAACGCCTCGCATGGCCAAGTGTTTATCTTCAGCAGAGAGAGAGAGAGACTGTCTTCTGTTCTCCTGAACTACTCAGGGGGAAGAAATCCATCCGTGGCATTTCCAATCAAGTCGTCCACTGGGGGCTGATTTTACTGCGGTGACACACTGGACACTTTGACACACACTTTTTAACTACAGCCATCATCTGATAATAACACCATAATAACAATAACACAACACTGAACGCCTGTGATCAAATATTCAAGTAACCGGGAGCTTTGACTTTAATTCAGGTTTCTGGAATGTAAATGAAAGGATGTGCACATCATGAGAAATGTCTTTCATAAATATTGTATTTTGTGCATTAGCTGCGTCTCTTCAGCGAAGTCTCTTTTGGGTTCGGGCATCGCTTGAAAAAGAGTATTTTTTTGTAATTAAATTCAGTGAAAAACAAAATGGAAAAGACATCCAGGGGGCGACCCTGAAGACTATATGTATTCCATACTACACCCAAGTAAAACATCAGTTTAGGATCATCTGCACTACAACCTGGGCACTGAGTCCGACTTTGGCAAGCCCAGATGTTTCCACATTAGACGAGGGATCTTGAGAGTCGACGCATGCTGAAGCTCAAACGGAGGGTTGATAGGAAATCCACGTGGGCTGACGTGGGAAACCAGATCTGCCATATCTGTGTGTTTTGTACCTCTCCTCCATTCTTCATCCTCCTCTCTTTCGGTCTGTCAAAAGAAGTCTCACCTGTTGCTTTTGCTTTCAGCTCGCACAGTAAACACCAAACACACTTCCTTCAGTGCCTTTTTGCCAACCAACAGGCCTGTTTTCACTTAGCAAAAGCTTCACTTGTTAGGAATCACTGACAAGGAACGGGAAGCAAATAAGAAGCAGTTAAACAGAACATTTAAACCAATCATGACTGCATTTTAAATCTAATTCAGCACCAACAAGCTCAAACACGCTGCTTGCTGTTCATAGATATAAAAAGCATGAACTCATACAGAATACAGAAACCAACAGAAAAGTCCAGTCTAGCTCTATATGTTAAAGTTTTCAACAACCAGCCATTGCTGCTGCATTCGTGTAGGTGTTTACGCGCAGCCACCACAGTGGTTTCAGTTGGGACAAATGTGCAAACAGCGAGTTTGCTAAATGCCAAGAAAGGAGACACTCAAGTGACTGTACGACTTCTGAATTCAAGTTTCTCTCTTTCACCCAACGAAGACGTGCAACAATGGACTCAGCCAATCACTGACGGCCAGTACATTCACCTAATCGCCCAACAATAATCCTGCGCAAACACTTTCTATACTGTGAAGTAAAATGTTATTCAAGACTCAGTCCACATGAGTAAGACACAATACGACCACAACAACACCACATTGACTGTGGGTAAACAAAGTTGTGGTTGCAAAATAGCAAACAAATCATGAGCAGGATGGAAATAGAGTTGCATGAAAATGAAGGTGAATTCGGGCACGCTGAGTATGAAAGATATAAAGAGTGCGTATGTCAGTTTGGTCATAATTTTGTCATGATGTCCTCAGTATGTATCTGTGACACATCAAAAAACAACAGTTGGAAGAAATAACCGCTCACATACAAAGCAGTCACACACACACACACACACACACGCACGCACGCACGCGCACGCACATCACACGTCCTCTTCTCATGTCAGCGTACAAATGAGATGGAGCTCAAACAGCATCAATCCAGTGAGGAAAAATGGCTCAACGCTAAATGTGATGGTTCATGTGACAGCAAGACAACAGAAAAGCAGCAAAGGAGACACCCAAAGCCTGTGCTTCACATACACACATGACGCACACACACACAGGTGACATGATGTCTGAACGGGTCAGTCGTGGTCTTACCTTGGCACTGGAATCCTTGTTTTCCGAACCCCCTGTCAAAACAGAGAAGGTTGCATTAAATAGCTGTTCACTTTCTCTTTCTGGCTCACATACAAACAGGAAATTCATACATACATTCATACCATGGATGCTGTATGATGCACATCAGTGCTTTCAAATTTCCATAGCTAGCTGGAGGCATTTACTCTCAGCAGCTTCGAACAGGTTCATTCATCTGGCGTCTCGATACGCATTCCTGGGTTGTAAAGTCAGATATCTCTGGTTACCCTGGACACCCTGCAGGAGGCCAGTTCCCAGTTAACCAGTTCTCGGTAGTTTTCACAACCTCACTACAATGTTTTTTAGGCTGAATGGGAGCGACTCCCTGCAGCCAGGGTGCAAACTATTATAGAAAGCTTTTTCCAGAAGGGTGAAGGTTTGTGATGGCAGCAGATTAACACCCACGGTTTTGGAATGAGGTGTCCAACAAACACATATGCCTGTAATGTTTGGGGGTCCGCATACTTTTAGCCACCATGTGTTCTACTGCTTGATTTCATTTTATTCACAACGTCAGGAAAGCAGTTTTCTTTTCAAACTGACACTGATATAAATAAATACGGTGTCTATTTCACATACAAATATACTGCATGTGCATGTGACTGTTTGCAAATTTAATGTTAGGTTAATGTGCAAGGAAAAACATTAACTCCAAACTGATTTAACATCTAAATGTGCATAAAGAGGCTCCCTTCTTTAATCTAAGTTGTCACCTTTGTGTTTCACACTGAGCTCATGCTTTGCTAAAGAGGAGCGTTTGGTCAGGCAAAGGTCATGGTGTAAAACCTTTAAGGTTAGGAGTCGCCAGCAATAAAGGGCCTGAGGTCAGACTCCCACCTGCAAACAGCAACAGGACTGTGAACGTGGGTGCAACTCTACCGAGCTGTCTGCAAGTCAACTCCTCTCACCGTTAAGACATAACTACAACCAGATTCAAGTTTATTGCCAAGTATGTTTTCACAATCAAGACCATTGCCTCTGTGTTTTAGTGCACAGTAATAAACACAGTAAGTAAAGCAATGTACAGAAAGACTAGAAGCAACTGCAAGACAGGAAGCATGAAAAAAATAAGTTAAGTTAAAGTGAAGCAACTTTCCAAACTGTCTCCCCACTAATGGAAAGATTTGCAGCACAAAGGCAAAGCTCTGCACGTCACTGCCCTCTTCGCATGGGTTTCAGCTGCATACCATATGCATATGTTGGGCCTTTTCTTTCTTTCTTTCTTTCTTTCTTTCTTTCTTTCTTTCTTTCTTTCTTCTTTTTAGTGCAGGGGAAGTGCTGTAACAGCGCAATGACGTGCCAGGAAGGGGAGCCTATTAGTCATGAAAAGACTTCATCCAGGTCCAACCTCAGCCACAGCAGTCATGCGTTAATCAGGGAGGAAGAAAGCTGACATTAACAGCAGGGACTGTTGTCATTCAGCTGCCTGTCAAGGCTGATACAACACCACTCCTGCGCAAATGTGTTAATTTATGTTTACGCAACACTGAATTTATTCTCAAACAGAGGTCCTGAGATTTCCTGCTGCCACACACATGAAAATGACCACTTTCGTTTCTCACTGGGAATCAGAGCATTTCTCATGTGTGTGTGAAAGCACAGCCCTGAACACAAGTTTGACACACTCTCCTGCAAACACTTCACCACCAGCATCAACAGCTCAACTCCTCCCATAAGGGGACAGCTTGGACGACACTTCGACAGATCGGGATCCCTGGAGTAAAACACAGCTTGACACAGAATGCAACTTTTTTTTCCCTTTTTCAAATGTCTACTAGTTAAGTGTAAAGGTCACAGGATCGAGAAGGGAAAGTTATCCTGAAGTTGTGTTACATCGTCGAGCGGAGAGGACTCGACTAAAGTTATCCAACGTGCAACAGGCAGCAGTCAGGGGGTGGCAGGAGGAAGGCTTACCAGATGAAGTCGGTGCAGTGGCTGCAGAAAGTCGGCTGCCTGAAGAACCTGGCTATGAATTTATGGTTCTTGATTTCGTGGACGTTTTTTTGCCTCAAAGCACCTTTGCGGGCGAACCTGTTCGCCACGTCCGCGGTGGACGACTCGTTTAAACTCACGTCAGCCATGTCCCCTCTGAAAACAAATCAATGCTAATGACAGCTTAGCGTCGCTGTGTTGAAGTGCTTTTCAGTCCGTTTAGCGGCGCAGAGCCAGCAGAGTGCGGAGTGGCGGTCCTCACCGGAGACACCGTAGGCTACTGTCTGAGGGCTTTCCCTGCCTGTCGATACCACTGGGCTGCTCCGCTGACAGCTCTGCCCGCTGTCAAGTTAGCCAGAGTGCAGAGGTGCCGCATCCGGTTCCCGCCTTCAAAGTAAAAGCTCAGCAACGTCTCGAGCGCGAACCTGGTAGCTGCTCAGCGTGACTGTAGTGTGTTGATAAGTGTTGGTGGCCCAAGTTAATATAAGTTCAGTATGAAGGATAGTAGCTCGGATTTTAGAAGTGACCTTTAAAGCCCACTTCCTCCTAAAGAAATGAATGTTGGTCAAAAATACTGTCTTGCCTTTTTCTGCATGAATTAGTCTAAATCAGCCAAGTGTGCAGTGTGCTCAGAGCTTTAAGGGGTAGGGGTTTGAGTCTAGCTGGCTTAAAAGTGTGCAGCTAACTAGTCCTACACTTATATCTCATTGTCATTTGAAGTTACCAATGCAATACTAATTGTAGTGTTGGTGTAGATGTAATCTACACTCACATCACACACACAGCATTAATACCAGTGCCTCAAACTAGAGCCTCCAAAATGATCACAAAGTTGGAACTGCACCCCTCTGACACAGTTCCAGCATCTGAGTAATTTAACATTCTTAATGGTGGGATTTACAGCAGGGTCACATTCGTTTTAGCAAGGTGTAGGCTACCCAATAAACTGGCAACAGACATCGGTGTCCTCACAGTGTATCTGCACAACCTTTTATCTCAGTTATAATCACAAAGGGTTTTGTGATGCCCTTGATGTCAAACAATACATGAAAGCACCCATGAAGCCTTACTGCATATTCAGTCCTCTACTGTTCAACACAGCCTGTTGTGGATTATTTCCACAAATCAGATGCTTGGATGATCTGTTTTAAGCAGGAATCTCTGAATTGCAGATTATCTCTTCTGAAGTCTGTAGTGGATTTTAAGTTAGTGGGTTATTTTTGTCCAAAATATCACATGTTATAGCAAGGCCCAGAGAGCACACTGCTCATTTGAGTTTGAAATAAAAGAAATAGATAAAGAGCCTTCAATCCCTTGCAGCACAGTTGTCCAAAAAGCTCTTTGCTCATTTTGTTCCTAAAACCAACTTGTTTCTGGTGGTCTGTGTGTCTCTGTGCAGCTTGACATCTGCTCCGCTCCTCTTCCTCCTTTTCTGTCTGGCTGATGTCACGCAACAGGACGGCTGTGGTGGGAGGAGGCCTCCCGGTCCCGCTGCAGGAATTTGGGATGAGGGCGTCACCGTGTGGACTTATGGCGCATTACACTTTTTAAGCTGCAGTGGAGAAGTTGTTTGCTTATACTGTGCGCGCGCTCAGCTCAGCACGAGCACTTTACACACAGGCCTTGCTTATTATTATGCCACTGTAATAATAATAATAATAATAATAATAATAATAATAATAATAATAATAATAATAATACCTTCATAATTAATATTTATGCTTTAGAATAGAAGTGGAATAGAGTGCTGTGCGTCAGTCCTTCAAAACCATTATTCTTCAACACAAGCACATTCATTTCCCATTTCATTGATAAGCATGATTTTCCACTTAATCTCACCATTTTTGCCTCAGATGATGCGCGTAATTCTGTTTTTGTCAAATTGCTCTTAAAGAATATGAATATATAAAGAATATATCTTAGGAAGATGACCTTAACTGGATTCATGATGTACACACACACACACACACACACACACACACACACACACAGAGAGAGAGAGAGAGAGAACACCAGTAGCGGTTGGTGTTCTCACAGCAAAGGAGGGTTCACCACCTCTTTGCTTTTCGCTTGCTATCTCTGCAGCTTTTCTAAGTTCACCAGCTCCTCTGGGTTCACTGACCAGCAGAGCAGCAGAACCGTCTCTCTTTCTTTCTTCTGTGAAAGACATGCATTAGCAAATTGAATTGGGTTACATAAACCAGACCTGCTCTTCCCTGAAATCAGAACCCATTTCAAACACATGGTATTACTCTTAATCAACAAATCATTTGACCTTGTTAGGTGTCAGGTATTGTGTGATTTAAGCGATTATGGTTCCGCAGAGCTTCTGTTTCTTAATAATAAAAACTGGACTCTCGAATGTGGATTGAACTCATAGATCCTAGATTTTCCTATCCTAACCAGGAAGCATCTATTTGTTAACCCAGGCTAGAGCACATACACAGCATGTTATTTGGAATTATTGCTGTAATGCTTAATTTAGGTAAACAGCTTTTGAGTATTACTGAAAGGGGCGATATGGTTTAAATATTGCTCATCAAAAATCTGTGTGCATCTGTCTGTGTGTCTTGGGAATCGTCCTCTTTTATTATTTATGAGCTGACTTCACGTTGTGTGTCCGCTGCTGTCTGTTGTACCAAATCAAGGCTATTGATTGACTCTGGGTGAATATGCAGGAGTTAAGACCTTTGCGCTCAATCAATAGGAGCTTACACTGGCGTGTGATTGGATCAGGCTTTCAGGAGTCTGTTTACTCAACAGCTCTTATGCTGGTCCCATCTGCTCCCAGATGCAGGGGACACAGAGGAGACTTCCCTCCAGAGAAGATGGCTCTGACTTTGATTTTGCTGGTCCTCGGCCATTTGGCTTTATGCACAACTGTAACATCCAAGAAAGGTAAAGTGGAGCAGGATAACCGGTTTATTTGTATGTGAGCATGAACTGAACTCATTGTATTTTTTGTTAATGTGCCGCAAGTGTTCCTGCTTTACATCCTGTCAAGCCCTGTTCTTTACCTATTTGTATTTTCATATCTTACTGGTGGTTTTGCATCCAAACTTTCAGAAGAATCCACAACATCAAATCTTCTCTTCTTCAATTAATATTATTACAACGATTCACCTGTAAAATGTGAACACTGATCCTGTGAATTGCGGCTTTTATATATTCGTCAGATTATATTTCTGCTCTCTAACCAGTATGTGGCAGACCTCCTGTCACTGACGGGATCGACGTCTTGAGTCTAAAGCGCGTGTATGAGGTCGGAGAGGAAGTGACCCTCACATGTGAGCGGGGGTACACGCCTTCAGCAACGACCTCTCAAAGGATGACCTGCACCGCCTCAGGAGAGTGGACACAGTCAGACCTGGCATGTTCCTGTGAGTGTTGGACTAACTTGGACAGCTGAAATTCTTAAATTATTACAACCACCTTAAAATAGAAAGTCTGCGCAAAAGCACCTTAAAAATATATTAATGACAAAAATAACACATTTTAGTGCTCCTACAGGACTGTCGTATTGGTGCATTATTTCATTTCAATGTGAGACAAAAAGGTTCTTTTTTTTCTCTCTCTCTTTTACAAGAAATGCTCAAGTGAAAGTGAAAGACTGCTCGTCAGAATGTGAAAGTGAATTCTTAGCTGATGTATTCTCATGCTGCATGCTCTGTTCTGGTAGACAGCTATTAGATAATTAGAGGTGCATTATCCACTTTATTCTACTTTGAACATGTTATTTCTGAGACACAGTCATTAATAAATGTGTTCTACTGCGGGCAGTCATCGCAACACATGATTACTTAGTGCTGCATAATTAACCTACAGGAGGTGTAGATTCAGCATTGTGCCACCTTTTCTACAGCTAAGATGTGTCCAATCCCAAGAGCTCTGCAGCCGTTAGCAATGGGGAGGACAGAAGCTCCGTTCAAGAGTGTGCTCAACTACACATGTGATAATGGGTAAAAGTCACTTTTTAGTTCCAAAAAGATCATTGCAAGGTGTGTTTACAGTAAGACGTGTCCGAATAAACTTTTGTTCATCAGGTATGTCATGCAAGGAGCCAATGAGAGTAGGTGTTTAGATGATGGTACCTGGAGCAACCCACCGCCTCTCTGCAAAGGTACTGGAGGGAAATGTACAGTTTATAGTGGAGATGCGACGTTTAAACATGTTTAATCTAACTGGGGAGCTGATCTTCTATTTGATTATCGGTGCACTTGCATTTGCCCAATTTCTGTTACTTTGTATCTGTGTCTATAAAGTTATCATGTTGAGAAGAAACTTGCTTTGTTCATTATTGACACTATGCACGACTTTGATATAGATGTGTACATTAAATTCTCTTTTTGTTGCCTATAAGCAGTATAAATAACATCAGCGTAATGTGGATTTCTCATTCTTAAGACTGACAGAGAAGAAAGGCTTCAGAGCTGATGACAGCATAACTCTGGTGTGATCATTTTTTCTTTTTACAGCTGTATATTGTCCACTGCCCAAGTCACTTAGAGATGGAAGAATTGTCCACGATAAGCCAGTTAGTGGAACCACCACCATGTATGGGCAAGGCTGGACGTATGAGTGTAACCCACCAAAGGCACCAAGTTATGAGAGGGGATCCTGCATGGCTGATGGCACTGCAACTGAGCCACCAGTGTGCCGAGGTACTCCTGCTCTCATCTGTATGTCTTTCATTTCTTTCTTTTTTTTTCTTAGACAGCCTACATTTTGCAGTTGTATTCACTAAATAAATCCTCACATTTTCACCTGTTTTTGATGGTCCCAGAGGTGAGCTGCTCCATCCCAACAGGCATATCAAATGGCTTCATCACCTTTGCTGTGATGAGACAACATGGCTACAAGGAGAAGGTTCAGTACGGCTGCAATGAGCACTATGTTCTGGATGGTGAGGCTGAGATACAATGCCAAAACACAGGAAACTGGTCTTCCAAGCCAGTTTGCAGAGGTGAGTCATGGGAAAATGGGATCATAAAAACTACCCTAAGACTACATTTCTCCATTTATGTTTCACTGTTGTTAAAGAGTCTGGATTCACTTAATCAGCAGTCAGTTATGCACACACAATCAGAATGTTTCTGCGCATCAAAAGCTGCAAAAGTCTCCAGAGAAACTAATCTCTTCTCAACCTTTAGATGTGCTTTTACACAAACATGGGGGTAGTAATTAAAATTTCCCTGCACCCAGTACTGTTAAAATCCTCTGAGGGGATGTGCAATGTTGGTGCAAAAATGCTTCAGCGTTTCTGTTATTGCACCCAGCTCCCTGCACAGTTGGCATCAAGAGAGGCCGCATCTTCTACAACGGCAAGAAGATCTGGATTGCAGACTTGAAACCAAACCGAGTCCTCCACGGAGAACACGTTGTCTTCTATTGTCTGAACAGAGCTGACAGGTGTGGCTACCCTGTGGCCAGCACCTGTAATGATGGAAACCTCCCCATCCCAGAGTGCTTTGAGGGTGAGTTCTTGTCAGCTTGATAAATCAAACTCAGACGCCAATTGTTCCACCTGTTGAGGTTTGGATGCTCGACAGATGATTTCTCACTGAGTAATGACAGCCAGCACTGTGGCGATGACCTCATAAGTCAAGTCTATGTCAAATACAAAATTGTATTCAAAGAATATAAGAATGAAGATCAAAGTCCACATCTTTCCAAAGTGTATAGAGTATTGTGGTTGTCCACATGTTTTCACAATTGGCAACAATGTTTTTACATTGGAAAAAAAAAAAATCAGACTTCCAGGTGGCTTACAGATGTCTTTGGAAATGAATGATGTTTCCACGCAGTTATGCATTTTAAAACTACAATAATACATCTATCTTTCTTTTTCTTTCTTTTAGAACCAGGCAGGGTGGAGTACACCGTAAGGGCCAAAACCCTTCCATCAGAAATCACAATGTGTGCCACGTCACCCCCTGCAAGCCCCACAAGCCATACAAGATCTGCTTAGCCTTCCACAAAATGACCAAGATCACCAAGTACACTGACAGCTTGTGCAGGATTTGTTGATGAATGATAGATTTGGAATAACATACTCTAAGAAGGATGCCACTTTTGTTAGTGGTTACCTTTCATTTCATTTACAACTAATAAAAGATTCTAGGAATTTTTAATAAAAATAATGGAAATGTGTATTAAAAAAAAGTCCATGACCTGAAGAAGCTGTGAAGTCTCTTATCTGCAGATACACACATGCATTCATACTGAACCCAGCACCGAAGTTACAATAAATACTGGATGTGAAAAATTCAAAATGATTTCACATCCTTTCCCAAGAGATTTTACACTATTCACACCTTATTTGTGTGTGAATTTAAGATGACTTTCATCTTCCTCATAGCTTAGCTCACAGTGATGAAAAAAAAAAAAAAAAAAAAAGCATTTTAATTATGTTTAACGGGCTTTGGAATTAGTATTTTTGTTCTAACATTTTTCATTTTTCAACCTCTTTCCTAATCTCACTTTCTTTCACAGTTTAAGTGGCAGCAGTCTTTCCAAACCATTCAGACACCAAGGATTTTAATTTCTCTTTTTTACCTGAATCTTTTTTTCTTTTTCATTTTTTAAACTCTGAACTGACCCACACCACAGTTTTGACTTTGTTTAATCTGGCTCCTGACTCTACCGAAATATGATATAAAACAAAATAGGAGAGCATATATATATAAAGTTCAGTTGAGTTGTTTACAGGGGAATGTTGTGTGAAACCAGTGAATAATAGTTTATTGTTTTTTTGTTTTGTTTTGTTTTGTTTTGACTATATTATCACTATTGCAATACATTCAGATCACTTTCATAAATCATTATTGTTACTGTGAATTAGTTATTGTCTGCGACCTGCCTCTTGCTTCCATTGCTCTTGATGTAGTACCATAAAAATAATGGGTTTTGTTGTTGTTGTTGTTGTTGTTGTTGTTGTTGTTGTTGTTGTTTACTGCAATGTCTTACAGTGCTCTTAGTAGCAGTGTTAGTAATTGAGGAGCTGCTCACACTGCTGAGGTCCACATTAGCGCCGGGTCAGTCGTCCGTTAGGAAACCGTCCACTTTGAATCAATGTCCGTTTGCTTTTAGTCGCGCGGGGGGTGGTCTCGCCACAGTAAGCCCACCCCCCTCCAGCCCGTGAGCAGCGCAACCAATCACGGGCTAGAGGTTACCCACTAAATTTGCATGAAACCTGTATAAATACGGTCGCTTTCAGCATTGATAATTATCTGTGCTGCGAAGTACAAACCCTTAAAATGCCTGAACCAGCGAAGTCTGCACCCAAGAAGGGATCCAAGAAAGCCGTCTCTAAGGCCACTAAGAGCGGCAAGAAAAGGAGGAGGAGCAGGAAAGAGAGCTATGCTATCTACGTGTACAAGGTCCTCAAGCAGGTTCACCCTGACACCGGAATCTCTTCCAAGGCCATGGGCATCATGAACTCCTTCGTGAGCGATATCTTCGAGCGCATCGCCGGTGAGGCTTCACGTCTGGCTCATTACAACAAGCGTTCCACCATCACTTCCAGGGAGATTCAGACCGCCGTCCGCCTGCTGCTGCCCGGTGAGCTGGCCAAGCACGCCGTGTCTGAAGGCACCAAGGCTGTGACCAAGTACACTAGCTCCAAGTAAACTGCTCGGCGTCGTCCAAACCCAAAGGCTCTTTTAAGAGCCACCACTTTACTGTCAGAGTCAACGTTCCTTCAGTCACAAAAGCTAATAAGTTTAAAAGAATAAGTTAATGTGTATACATCTCTAGTGGAAACCTGCTGTAAACCTCAAAAGAAGCAGGAACTTATTTGTGACAGCTACAGCCCAATGGCAGAGCATATGTGATGATCCTAATATTTCATTGTGAATCACCTGTTTATCTTTGTCTTGTTTTGCTTGGTTGTTTATTGTGATACTATCATTGAGAGACATCGTTTTAACACCATCAGAAAGAAAAACTCAAAGCCAATAAACAAAACGGATGGGGAAAAAAAAAAACATTTTACATGACTCCTAACTGCTTTGGGTGACACTATTTTTAACGTGCTTGTCATTTATAAGTAGTACATAAACAAATACAAGGTTGAAAACAACAATCATAACCTTTGCTTATACAGGAGCTGCAGCTCAAAGTGCTTACCAAGAAATGGTTAGGAGAATAGAGAAATAGAAAGTAAATTTTGTCATTGTGTTTTGGAAGTATTTGTTGATGTCATTTTATTGCATAGCTAAATTGTAAATTGAAAAATAAATGTTTTATTGCACTTCATCTGGCACACTTGAGGCATTCATATTCAATTCAATATTTCTTTATTAGTCCTGCGAGGGGAAATTCCAATTTACAGCAGTATCAATAAAGCGGATAGAGTATAACAAGTGCATGCAAATGAAAAACAAGTATAAGAGTGGGATAAAAAGAAAATGTCATCCTAAAAAACTGCAAATAGTATTTACAGACTGTTATGTACAGGTTGCATTGCACACTTTGGATGTAGCATCATGTCTGATGGAGCTGCTCAATGCAGAGTGTGTGTGTGTGTGTGTGTGTGTGTGTGTGTGTGTGTGTGTGTGTGTGTGTGTGTGTGTGTGTGTGTGTGTGTGTGTGTGTGTGTGTGTGTGTGTGTGTGTGTGTGTCATGGAGGACAGCTTGGCTGTCATCCTCCTTATGAATAATAAAAATATGGTTCAAAATCCATCACAGTATCATGAAACTGAGAAAATTCTGACAAAAACATTTGACTAAAATGAAACAAAAATCTTGATGAAAAAAACAAAATAAAAGACTAAAACGTTACTTAAACCAACAGTTTTATCAGTTTACAATTTTTAGTCAAGCAACTAAGACTAAACTAACTAAACTAAGTTTAAACTAAATTTAAAATTCTTGTCAAAATTAACACTGGATTGAAACAAGGGTGAAAATAGAAATAGAGTGGAATAAAGATAACAGGATGGACATAAAAACAGATAGAAAGTGAATGTCAAATAATTAAATAGATAAAATAAATAAATAGCTAGTAAAAGGCTGAAGTGATCAGTTTTTAGCTTCCTTTTTTTTAAGCAAGCTGCTTCCCTCATATCTGTGGGTAGTGTGTTCCAGAGCTTTGGGCCTTGATGGACGAAGGCCACATCGCTGATTTTCTTTTCACTGTTGCTGGAAACCTCCAGACGGCCAGCAGCAGATGATCACAGTGTTCTTGGAGGCAAATAATAAAGGAGGGAGTTGGCGATGTAGCTTGGTCCTCGTCCATGAAGGGCTTTGAACACAAGGAGAAGGACCTTAAAAATCAACCCTGAATGTTACAAGAAGCCAGTGCAGAGCAGCCAAAGCGGGACTGATTTGCTCTCTGGTTCTGGTTATTAGTCGAGCTGCAGAGTTTTGAATGAGCTGAGGTTTTCGTCACCGTGTTGGTGTGGGATTTGATGCTTAGATGTGAGTCTAGGATGACACCAAGACTTAAACTCAGATTTAATACAGGGAGTTAATTGTTGGTTGGTTGACAACAAACTAATGCAGATAGACCATTTCTAATCGTACAACTCTCTATGAACTATTGAAAGATCTGTAGCTTCATGTAAAGACAATGTGACTGTTATTCATGAAGGCAAGTTGACACCTCATCCTAACCTACAACAAGCACATACTCTCTTCTTAATGATGTACATCCTAGTGTTGCAAGGAGCAATTGTTTCCATATTCCCACTTTATAATTGAAGTCTGATCCTGTACCAATCCAGCTGGCCAGCAGCACAGAGGACAAATTACAACCATTTCATTGTAGTCAGCAGAGGAGAGCAGCAAGGCACAGACTTTGACATGATAAAAGTGGACAATGAGCAGCTTTGAACCTGAATATCTCAAGTGTCATTACAAACTGACAAGACTATGGACTAAACACGTTCAGTATTATTGCAAAATTAAATTAGAGTAAATCTTTATTCTCAAATCAGTCTTTATCACGATAAATATAAAAAAGAACAAAAAAAATAATGGTGAAAGGGCAAAGAAATAGGCTCTTGAGAGAAAAGTGAGGTGGCTCTTAAAAGAGCCGTTTTTGTTGTTGTGATTGGCCAAAGAACGATTAGAGACACTTTAAGCGCGCTCTCCGCGGATGCGGCGGGCCAGCTGGATGTCTTTGGGCATGATGGTAACCCTCTTGGCGTGGATGGCGCACAAGTTGGTGTCCTCGAACAGGCCGACCAGGTAAGCCTCGCTGGCCTCCTGCAGAGCCATGACGGCGGAGCTCTGGAAGCGCAGGTCGGTCTTGAAATCCTGAGCGATTTCTCGGACCAGGCGCTGGAAGGGCAGCTTGCGGATGAGCAGCTCGGTGGATTTCTGGTAACGACGGATCTCTCTCAGAGCCACGGTACCGGGCCTGTAGCGGTGAGGCTTCTTCACACCGCCGGTGGCCGGGGCGCTTTTACGAGCTGCCTTGGTGGCCAGCTGCTTCCTGGGGGCTTTGCCTCCAGTGGACTTACGAGCTGTCTGCTTGGTTCTTGCCATGCTTTCGTCTTTCTCTCGACAAACAGGAGAAAATGTAGTGAGTAGAGAAAACGCGCTGCTCTTAAAGTGTGGGACCGGCTGCGGAGTGATGACGCTGCTTCAGACCTCCGCCTCCTGATTGGTGAAAGGCTCCTGTTGGAGCTCAGCACCGCCTGAAGGAGCGACCCACCTCAAGAATAGCCGCTGCTGATTGGCGAGAAAGCCGGTCAAAATGAGCGCTCGGCCTCTGCCGGAAGCCTCTCTTCTGATTGGTCTGATGCGAACCCCCCTGCGCGCGGCGCGGACATATAATGGAGGTTTGTAGTCACTGAGGCCACATTTTCTCTGAGCTGTAAACTCTAGAAAGTACTGAAAACATGAGTGGAAGAGGCAAAACCGGCGGAAAGGCCAGAGCCAAGGCAAAGACCCGCTCTTCTCGTGCCGGCCTGCAATTTCCAGTCGGCCGTGTTCACAGGCTGCTGCGCAAAGGCAACTATGCCGAGCGTGTGGGTGCCGGCGCCCCCGTCTACTTGGCGGCCGTGCTCGAGTATCTGACTGCTGAGATCCTCGAGTTGGCTGGAAACGCCGCCCGCGACAACAAGAAGACTCGTATCATCCCCCGTCACCTGCAGCTGGCTGTCCGCAACGACGAGGAGCTCAACAAACTGCTCGGCGGAGTCACCATCGCTCAGGGCGGCGTGCTGCCCAACATCCAGGCTGTGCTGCTGCCCAAGAAGACCGAGAAGCCTGCCAAGGCCAAGTAAATCTACTCCACACCGTTGAAGACGACACACACAAAAAACGGCTCTTTTAAGAGCCAAACACTTCTCCTTTAAAGAGCTTTTTCTCTCTCTTCTTCTTCAAACTCAGTATTCACAGAGTGAAACAAACACATGCCTGCTCAACCACCAACATGCACTAAATCACCATTTTTAAACGCTTCATTTATCTTGTGGGGACATTCAGTGGCCACTTGCATCATAAAGTCAGCTATTTATCATAAACAAGAATTTGGACAGTCAAACTATCCACTCTGCCTTTGTTTTCCCCTCTCTGCACCTCACTTTTCAGCTTTTAATACACCCCCTCAGTACTGACTCTGACATAGCGTTTTCCTTTCCTTTTTTATTTTATTTTTATCTGAGCACTTTGCTGTCATTCACACTCCTTCCCATCTCATTTTGCTGTCATTCACACTCCTTCCCATCTCATTTTTAAATTACCCATTTTAATGGAAGGAGCCAAGAGTCCTTATTTAAGCTGTCTTTGATTGCACATGGGACAAGTTGGCCTGCAAGGATTAGAGAATCAATAGGCCTGTTCCCATTTCTTTTCTCTTTAAGAAAACATTCATTTATTCAATATGGTTACAGTATTATGATCACAATAAGATGAAATGTAGAAAATAGAAGAAGAAAAAAAACAACAACAGAAAATATTGTACAATATAAATTGAAAGGGCTACTGAAGCGCTGGATGTTCAATGTTCAGTTGTTTTGTCCTGAGATCTCCTCGCTGACACGCTGATTGTTTGTCTGATCAGAGGTCGAAAATGTGCAGAGGCTGATTCTCCTATTTTATTTTAATTTCCCCTCTGTCGGAGGTCAGTCAGTAAGTAAGCAAGCACCTGTTTAATGATGCTGTGGCTGCAGATTACAGTCTGTTGGATGACCACAGCACATGTGCTTTCCCACACTTTGGCACAGACAATCCTGATGATCAGCTCAAACAGCTGTTTTTGTTTGGAAGCCATCTTTTCTTGCCATGATATACATGGAGCTGTAGATCAAGTGGAAAACCAGTCCACAGCCTTGCAAAATAAAGCAGAGCGCCTGAGCTCTGTAACAGTCCATCAGAGGGTACTGCTGTGTTTCTTCATCATCATCATCATCATCATCATCATCATCATCATCATCATCATCATCATCATCATCATCATTCTAATAAATGACTATGACATCTAATTTTGTCATAGTTACATAAATGAAAAGGACAAGAAAGGACAGCCTGAACAGGAAGTCTGTTAGCAGAGATAAGCGCTCACATGTAACACAGGTTTCCTTTCTGGTGTCCCTTCCCTGCCTTTTAACTTATGTACTGTATCATGTCCTTGATCTTAACTTCTTGTTTATATTGTATGTATGTAGACCTTTTAACTCACGTGCTGTATCTTGTCTGTGGTCTTAAATTCTCGTTTGTTTTAAGTTGCTTGTGACGACCTGCCATTGGACTGCGGATGAAATGTAACTCTTGTGCTTATTCTGGCACATTTGACTAAATGAAATGAAATGAAACCAGCAAACATGTCGATGCTCCGAGGCTTTATTTATTTATAAATACGTTTATCACTTTAGGACTTTCAGTGTGGGGTTTTCTATTTAGTAAAGCCAGCATATGTAAAATCCTTGATGTGTTGAAAAACCAGTCTGCAGCAGTGCAGCTGATGCTGATGATCTTGTGTCTTCATATGCGCATCCAGTAATTTGTAATTATTAGGATCCTATGTGGCTCTCCCTCTCCTCCTTACAATATTTTACTATTACTCCTACTACTCCTACTACTACTACTACTGCTGCTGCTGCTGCTGCTGCTGCTGCTGCTGCTGCTGTGAGCTCTGTAGTGGTTCCCCAAGTGGTTAATAATAGTTTGTAGTTTATTATGTGAAAGAAGAACTTTGGTGCAACCCCTGGAAACAACAGAGAGAAGAAACACACTCTTGAAAAGTGATGTGGTGGCTCTTAAAAGAGCCTTTTGTAGGACACGTCTGCATCCGAGTGAGGACAGCTTACTTCTTCTTGGGTGCTGCCTTCTTGACTTTGGGCTTGGCGGCCTTCTTTGCGGGACTCTTCTTGGTTGCAGGAGCCTTCTTCGCCACTTTCTTGGGGCTCTTGGGCTTTGAGGCCTTCTTGGGGCTCTTGGCTGCTTTCTTGGCCGCTGCGGGTTTCTTAACCGCCTTGACCTTCTTCGGGGACTTCTTAGCGGCTGCCGGCTTCTTGGCTGCCGCTGCTGCTTTGGGCTTCTTGGCCGCGGCGGGTTTCTTTGCTGCGGCCTTCTTAGCTTTTGGAGCGGCTTTCTTGGCGGGCTTCTTTGCTTTAGGCTCAGCCACCTTCTTGCTCATCTTGAAAGAGCCGGATGCCCCGGTCCCCTTGGTCTGGACCAGAGTCCCCTTGGCCACCAGGCTCTTGATGGCGGTCTTGACGCGGGACTTGTTCTTGTCCACATCGTAGCCACCGGCAGCCAGAGCCTTCTTCAGAGCTGGCGCGGACACGCCGCTCCGCTCCTTGGATGCGGCCACGGCTTTGACGATGAGCTCGCTCACGCTGGGGCCGGCTCTCTTGGGCTTAGGAGTCTTCTTCTTTGCTGCTTTGGCCGGAGCGGCGGCCGGAGCTGGTGCTACTTCTGCCATTTTCTCTTGGGTTTTTCGTTCTTTGCTCTTCCCTTCACTCACAACCACACGAGGGTCAGACTTAACTGGTGGGGATTCCGGCGCAGGAGGCTGGACTTAAACACACCGTGAGAACCGTGGAGACTCAATCCAGGCCGGCTCTCTTCGGTGCAGTCTCAATGTCGGCCTACTTGTGTTTTCTCTTCACCGATAAAACACTCAAAACTAAATGTGGGACGAGTGCCGAAGGCTCACGGTGAAGCGAGCCGTTAGCAGACTCGTGTCTCTTCACATTTAAGTCATGTAGAGCGCCGATGCTCTCTGCTTTTGGTTTGGAGAGCCTCCAAACCTCACACATTCACCGTCGCGGCCAGCGCTGCTCAGCGACTTTTCTCACTCATTTCTCTCCGAAAATGTTTTATAATGCATCACATCTCCATCGAAAGCCGTTCCCCCGCTGGCCTACATGTTTGTTCAGGGAGGCAAAGTGCAAGAAACCGTCTGTCGATCATCGGTTTCTTATTAAACGAAGTTATTCCGGTACAAGCAAACACACCGATGGCCATCGAGGCTTACGATGCCAGACCTCCGAACACAGCTGCTCACTGTGAATATTTCTACTGCTAAAAAAACCTCTTTTAATATGAGTAAAATGTCAAATGAATCAACTATCCCCCCCCCCCCCCCGTTTGTTTGTTTGTTTGTTTGTTTGTTTGTTTGTTTGGTTTATTTGTTTTACTTCAGTTGACTTTCTCACTCACGTTATGTGTTAGTGTCTGTTGTCCATTGTCGTCGCATTACAAAAAGCAAAAACAGAGGCACAAATGGGTCGAGATTTAACAAACAAACAAACAAACAAACAAACAAACAAACAAAAAATAAGTGTACAGGAGAATAGAAAAAAATAACTGTATAGGTGTGTACAGATTATGAAATACTAAATGTCATAAAATCCTACTGCTAATACTCTTATGAGGAAAAACTACAAATGTCATGTTTTATTGCGCTTGAGAAAGAACGAGATCTATGCATGCACAACAAAATACAGTTTATAAAATACTGTTTCTGATATGGATAATAAATGGTGTTACTGCATAGCTGAGAGAAATATACAACAACTCAGAAATTGCACCAGGTGAGGTGGATAATGTGATCATGTATTAGCAATGATAACAGTAGTGCAGAACAAAAGTGGGTTTCTGATGTAGAATTGAGAAAGACAGCCTCAACACAGAGCTACGTTACATGATGCTGCCCCTGAGCAGTCTGACAGAAGGACCTGGATGCAGCAGTCTGCTACTGAGGGAGCTGCTTCAGCCCCCACCGTCTCGCGCAGGGGGTGGGATGCACCTCGGGTTTCTGATCGCGCCACATATTTGGTGTAATTCACAAACTTAACTTGGCCAGCCAGGATCAGTCTGTTTTACCCAGATGGCTTGGCGCTAATGTGAGCAGACTACATTTAAGTCTGTTTTATTTCAAGACTTTGAAACACACCTGAAACATCTAACACTGATGGAATGTGAATGTTTATTATTTCGACTTTTCTAAACCTACTTTTGTTCTGCACTACTGTTATTGCTAATAGCTACATGATACACGCAGAGCCTCGATTTCCTTGTTTTTCCACTGCCAGCTGTACTGCTCTTTTTATTCCGGAAAGAAAACAGACTGTGTATTTATTTATTTATTTATTTATTTATTTATTTATTTATTTATTTATTTATTTATTTATTTATTTATTTATTTAAATCGTACTTGGCAATGAAGCTTTTTCTGATTCTGATTTGATCCTCATCGGACAACATATTGTTGAATATTGAGCTTTTTTTTTTCGGTCACACAACAGTTTTATTTATTATTATTTATTCTGCTGTTTGGAGTTTAAGTCGGCAGTTTAATCAAAATGACCTTCAGCACTGCTGTCATTGCTGTCATTCAGCAGCGTTAGAGATGTTGTTCAAATAACATAATAAAGAGGGCCTTAGAACACCACCGTTGACTGACAATAAAATACACTTGAAAAATCAGGATGCCTCCTTTTCACCCTCTAACACAGGGACGACCCTGGGCACCGACTGTGCCGCATATTGGTGCGATTCATTCATTAACCTGACAGTAGTGATGGGTCCTACAGTCCCGATGCTTCGGAGCGTGTGTCGAGAAATCCCGGAAGTGGTTACTGAAGCGCGTATCGACGCTTGTGTCGTTTAGGGCGAATGACGTCACGGATGACGTTCGAAACCTCGCTGTCCAGGAATTGGTTCAACTATCGGCGCGATTTATGTACTATGCACACTCAAAGTGAAGTGTTTGCTGTGTGCTAAAGAATTGGGGTACAACAACAACAACAACAACAACAACAACAACAACAACAACAACAACAACAGCAGCAGCTCATCCATGCTGAGGCATTTTTGTGCTTCGCATGAAAATAATGAGGGGAATGTGACATATTTTGTATATTTTGTTTCGGAATAAAGATGAATAAAATCGATTTCACTGCTCTCTTCATTTTCACAGGCACACTCACTGGCCCTCACCTTCTTAAAACACTGCAGCAGTTTGAAAACAATTGTTCCCCTGTCATTATGAGTTATTCATACGTTGACAAGATTAGAAGTAATTTTAGATTCCATTGTATTGTCAATGGTTGTTTTCAGGATTCTGAAACACAACCAGGAGCATCAGACCCTCAAGATTCAGTGGGGGAAAAAAGAACAAAAGGACACGAGGAAAAACCGCTATGCTCACAACCACGGAACAACTTCTATTCCCATCTAACCAAATTCACCAGAAAAAACAAGATGAGACTGCACTGATCAGCAGCGAGGAACAGATGCGAGTTTCCTGACCAGCGTCACAAGGCACTCAATATTTCTGATGACACAGCATTCCCTACGATCACCTATGATTTTTACGTCAACACCAACGTTAGGCAACTTATTTAAACTGATGTTGATTTAATTTCCGTAGTACTCTTTCTAGTCCAGTGTCTCTATATATTTTGGTAAGCGTCACCGTGTGATTTGAAAGAAGAAAAAGTTGACTTAAATACATCTAAGTAGTGCAAGTGGCATGAAGTATAAACAGTAATAAGGTTTTTTTGTTTTTTGTTTTTTTTTAGTATGAAGTAGTTGCAGACGAGTGTAAGTAGCTTCTATGAAACCATAAAAACATGTGCAACATAGTATGTAAACAACTGATCACTTTGAGGAACCAAACTGTCACTTTTTTTCTTGATGCAGTTATCGAATATTTCTTTATGTGACACTTCAGATGAAATAAACAAAAAAAATAAATAAAAATTAATAAAAAAAAAATAATAATACACTGGGAAGCAGGAAGACTCTTAAGAGCCGGGCGTAAGAACTGGCTGAAAGAACAGTGTTCCCATCATTATTTTGACTCGCATACATAATCTTTATTTGACGCATTCGATGCTTCGACATATCAGAAAAACTCTTTACATATATGTTGGGTGGCCCTGAAAAGGACCGTTGAGTTTGTTCTTACAGGCTTAGAAGAGTTTAGCCACCGAAGCCGTACAGAGTGCGACCCTGCCTCTTCAGAGCATAAACCACGTCCATAGCGGTGACGGAGTGAGTGTTTGCTGTGTGCTAAAGAATTGGGGTACAACAACAACAACAACAACAACAACAACAACAACAACAACAGCTCATCCATGCTGAGGCATTTTTGTGCTTCGCATGAAAATAATGAGGGGAATGTGACATATTTTGTATATTTTGTTTCGGAATAAAGATGAATAAAATCGATTTCACTGCTCTCTTCATTTTCACAGGCACACTCACTGGCCCTCACCTTCTTAAAACACTGAAAGAAGTGGAGAGTTGACTTAAATACATCTAAGTTGTGCAAGTGGCATGAAGTATAAACAGTAGTAATAATCATAAGATTTTTTTTGTTATTTTTTAGTATTAAGTAGGTGCAGGTAGTGCAAGTAATTTCTATGAAACCATAAAAACAAACAGTGTTACTTTACTTAGTGTTACTTTAGTGTTACTTTGTCATTGCAGATGACGGAAAAGACCTAAAAAAAAGAAAGAAAGAAAGAAAAGAAGAAAAAAAAGCAACTGAGCAGCTGTCATCATCATCATCATCATCATCATCATCATCATCATCATCATCATCATCATCATCATCATCATCATCATCATTATTTAGGTACAATTAGGATGGTGCAAATCCTGAGCACTTTTTAGATTTCTGGAGAGCCAGTCAATTAGATGTAGTAGGGCTCACACAAAATAATAATTATATCCTCCTGAGAACCAAAGAAAAAAGCATCTTTCAATCTAACTTTTGTGATTTCCTCCCTCTTTGGAGCTAAAACAACAACTCACAATTTTGAATTTTGTAAAAAATATTTTCATTTTAGATTTTACAGCATGTCCACTGTAGTGGACTAACAGAACAATTTTATCATAACACAACAAAATCACAATAGGCTGACAAGAAAACAAGAATCAGTCCATTTTTTTTTTAATGAAACTGAACATTTGTCCTGTATCTTTTGTTGATCTACTGAACAAAATTGGCATTATTAAGCATTAATAAAGTTGATATTATTTTTCCTAACAAAAAGTTTAACTGAACTATGACTCAAATTTTATGATTCCTGACATGTTCATAAACAAGAAATTATATGATTAACATAGTTAAAAACAATATCTTAACAATATTTGACTCATCTTTTCTCTTTTCTTGGCATTTGCGTTTTGCTGCAGTCTCCACTTTGTCTCAGCATGAAAACAAAGTTCCCCTCATCCCATCCAAAGACATGAGATATATCATTGGAAAGGGTAGTTCAAATTTAAGCAACTATAAATGATGAGAGGGTGATTTTGCTGGATGTTTTGCCCTCTGTCATCACAAATGACATATGCAGCTACAAGTCCTCTCAGGCAGGTTCGAAGGTTGTTCAAACAACGTTTACACACTAGGTGTGCCAAACTATTCATCTTGAAATGAATGTAATCTAAATTTGACACACAATTATATATACACAATTCTCTCTCTCTCTCTCTCTCTCTCTCTCTCTCTCTCTCTCTCTCTCTCTCTCTCTCTCTCTCTCTCTCTCTCTCTCTCTCTCTCTCTCTCTCTCTCTCTCTCTCTCCAAAATGGTGAACTTAATCTTTACGGTTAGCTGCACTTTATTTTCCCTGTATATGTTAAGTTCTAAATGCTGTCTATCATATAATTTGTACCAGGAAGCTATTAGTGGTAATGTTTCATATGTGAATGTTTTAAACTCTTAATATATCCATTTTGCATGTTGATAAAACTATTTGCCTGGTAGTTTAATGGTAACATCTAATTTCCAGGAGCCTTTCGGGTCGTTCAAGGCCCACAAGGCAGAGGCTTTAACCATCAAATGCTCAGAATAATCACTAAAATCACTTAAACAGTGAACCTGAGAGGTAATGGACATTGTAGTTTTTGTTTTGCATTGAAGCAGGGGAAATTAATATTTTGAGGATGCAGAACCCTCTTAAAACCTCCCGGTATAATATCCCTTCTTTTGATAATAAGTGTATGATGATTTTGTCAAAGAAAAAACCCACGACATCAACGCTACCTTCACCAATAGAGATGACAGACACGATTCATTCACCATAGTGTGCAGTTGGTGGCGCTATTGCAAGAATGTATCTTCCTTCGGCATGAAAAGCCAAAGAAGAAAGAGGCCCGCCTCTGCTTTCTCACACGTCCTCACATAATAGCTAAATTGCTGGACACACAGCTTTGGTTATCATTACGGCTTATACAGCTGATCTATCAAGATGAGTGGGCGAGGCAAAGGAGGCAAAGGACTCGGTAAAGGAGGCGCTAAGCGTCACCGCAAGGTTCTCCGTGATAACATCCAAGGAATCACCAAGCCCGCCATCCGCCGCCTGGCTCGCCGTGGTGGTGTCAAGCGTATCTCTGGTCTCATCTACGAGGAGACTCGCGGTGTGTTGAAGGTTTTCCTGGAGAATGTCATTCGTGATGCAGTCACCTATACTGAGCACGCCAAGAGGAAAACCGTCACCGCCATGGACGTGGTTTATGCTCTGAAGAGGCAGGGTCGCACTCTGTACGGCTTCGGTGGCTAAACTCTTCTAAGCCTGTAAGAACAAACTCAACGGTCCTTTTCAGGGCCACCCAACATATATGTAAAGAGTTTTTCTGATATGTCGAAGCATCGAATGCGTCAAATAAAGATTATGTATGCGAGTCAAAATAATGATGGGAACATTGTTCTTTCAGCCAGTTCTTACGCCCGGCTCTTAAGAGTCTTTCCGCTTCCCAGTGTACTATTTTTATTTTTTTTTTTTTTATTCTTAATTTTTATTTATTTTTTTGTTTATTTCAAGTGTCACATAAAGAAATATTCGATAACTGCATCAAGAAAAAAAGTGACAGTTTGGTTCCTCAAAGTGATCAGTTGTTTACATACACTCGTCTGCAACTACTTCATACTAAAAAAAAAACAAAAAAACCTTATTACTGTTTATACTTCTTCTTACTATACCACTTGCACTACTTAGATGTATTTAAGTCAACTTTTTCTTCTTTCAAATCACACGGTGACGCTTACCAAAATATATAGAGACACTGGACTAGAAAGAGTACTACGGAAATTAAATCAACATCAGTTTAAATAAGTTGCCTAACGTTGGTGTTGACGTAAAAATCATAGGTGATCGTAGGGAATGCTGTGTCATCAGAAATATTGAGTGCCCTGTGACGCTGGTCAGGAAACTCGCATCTGTTCCTCGCTGCTGATCAGTGCAGTCTCATCTTGTTTTTTCTGGTGAATTTGGTTAGATGGGAATAGAAGTTGTTCCGTGGTTGTGAGCATAGCAGTTTTTCCTCGTGTCCTTTTGTTCTTTTTTCCCCCACTGAATCTTGAGGGTCTGATGCTCCTGGTTGTGTTTCAGAATCCTGAAAACAACCATTGACAATACAATGGAATCTAAAATTACTTCTAATCTTGTCAACGTATGAATAACTCATAATGACAGGGGAACAATTGTTTTCAAACTGCTGCAGTGTTTAAGAAGGTGAGGGGCAGTGAGTGTGCCTGTGAAAATGAAGAGAGCAGTGAAATCGATTTTATTCATCTTTATTCCGAAACAAAATATACAAAATATGTCACATCCCCTCATTATTTTCATGCGAAGCACGAAAATGCCTCAGCATGGATGAGCTGTTGTTGTTGTTGTTGTTGTTGTTGTGTACCCCAATTCTTTAGCACACAGCAAACACTTCACTTTGAGTGTGCATAGTACATAAATCGCGCCGATAGTTGAACCAATTCCTGGACAGCGAGGTTTCGAACGTCATCCGTGACGTCATTCGCCCTAAACGACACAAGCGTCGATACGCGCTTCAGTAACCACTTCCGGGATTTCTCGACACACGCTCCGAAGCATCGGGACTGTAGGACCCATCACTACTGTCAGGTTAATGAATGAATCGCACCAATATGCGCACAGTCGTGCCCAGGGTCGTCCCTGTGTTAGAGGGTGAAAAGGAGGCATCCTGATTTTTCAAGTGTATCTCTAACGCTGCTGAATGACAGCAATGACAGCAGTGCTGAAGGTCATTTTGATTAAACTGCCGACTTAAACTCCAAACAGCAGAATAAATAATAATAAATAAAACTGTTGTGTGACCGAAAAAAAAAGCTCAATATTCAACAATATGTTGTCCGATGAGGATCAAATCAGAATCAGAAAAAGCTTCATTGCCAAGTACGATTTAAATAAATAAATAAATAAATAAATAAATAAATAAATAAAA